>NW_026267349.1:234709-240267 GCF_000697945.3 Frankliniella occidentalis | reverse complement strand
CTGACTGTGACTGACTGACTGTGACTGACTGACCGTGACTGACTAACTGTGACTGACTAACTGTGACTGACTGACTGTGACTGACTCTGACTAGACCTCCGACCTGACTTACCTGGTCGCAGACCCTTTTCATGATGTTCGGCACGCACATTGCGTAGATTAATTTCACTATATTCACCACGCCACCAATCTGCGAAACGACACAAAAGGGCATTAACGTACACTGTAAAAATTAAAGTTGTAAATTTACAACATATTTCTTGCTAATTTTCATGATGGATGATGTTGTTGATGGATGATTTGTTGTGGTACAAAAATTATTGTAAAATTGCAACAAAAGAAAATTGTTGGAGAACCAACCAATGTGTTTGTTGCATAATGTATTGTTTAGTTACGAATTTTCTGTAATATAACAAGGAATTTTTTAAGGTGGATACAGAGTTCCCAAAACGCGAGCGTGATTTTCACGCTAGGCGTGATTTTTACGCCAGGTGTGATGAAAGTCGGTTATTAATTGGCTGTGTGAAGCTTACGAAGCGTGAAAAATCACGCCTGGCGTGAAAATCACGCTTGCGTTTCGTGAACTCTGTATCCACACATATTCATCAAAAACAATAACTATGTTGTTTTTCAACAACTGCACTGTTAAAAATATATCGAAATTTTACAGCTGAACATTTTACAGGCTTTTGGGGAAAAAACAGCCCTATCCGTAAAACACGATTTTGGTTGGAGCTGTAGTTTTACGAGGAATGCTGTAATTTATTGACACAGCTGTAAAACTATGGTGGCACTGTAAAATTCCAGCGCGGTTGTAAAGTTATCCTGATTTTTACAAATCCACAGGTTTTTCGTGGGTAACTGCTTTGCAAAGTGCAAAAGTTGCAAAGAAAGTCCTCAAACGAGGAAAAAACTCACGATAAATGCATGAGAAACACGCAAATTATCATACCAAAACGAAAAAAAATAATAATATCCGAAATATTTAGATGGCGGATTCTACAACCGATGTTGTAGTCTGACAGCTATTCTGTAATTTTACAGCGCTACCTTGAAAACGTAAAAAAGGTGTCAACGTTTTTTGGGTTTCATGGCATTTGTCGTAATTTTACAACTGCGCTGTAAAAATAGTTTACGACACCACTTGCCCCCAAAATTAGCTAAACATTTCCTGTAAAATTACAGAAATTTTTTTAACAGTGTGTATGTGTCATCACAAACATTTTTTACAATGTGTACGGTCGGTAGAACATGGACACTGACGAGGGGCCGCCACTAACTCACCAGCGACATCCAGCCTTGCACCAGGTTGCAGGTCCGGAGCGTGCAGCAGCAGCAGCCCTGGTCCACGATGGGGAGCCAGGACGTCGCTCTCTGCGGGAAGGGCGACTTGTAGGCCGGCGGGGCTCCCGTGCGGCCCGCCTCCATCGCAGATTCTGGTCTGAAACGAGAGAGATTCGGAACGCGCGTTAGCTCAGCCGTCCAGTATAAGGCAATTGTCATCGAGCGTGTGTTCTCAATTCAAATACACTGGAAACGCAAGTGTGTGAATGTCGCACACTTGTAGGTGTGTGAACATCAATTCGCACACTTGGAGGGGTAAAGGTGTGAATTTTTCCTAGAAAATTCTCACGTTTACCCCTCCAAGTGTGCGAATTGATGTTCACACACCTACAAGTGTGCGACATTCACACACTTGCGTTTCCAGTGTATCGTACTTAAAATTTTGAGCTCCATTTCTTGTTTTAAGGAACGATAGGACTCAAAACAAGAAATGCCCCCATGGGGCTAAAAATTTTAAGTGCGATAGTCAAATTAAGAACACATATTTTTGTGTGCCCGTCCCGTCGCTTTGACGAAAGTTGTCGCAGTTCGATTCATCGAGTGGATGTGCGATATGTGGACGATATCATATCGCACAGCCCTACCACTTAACTTGTGTGTGTGTGTGTGCATGTGTGTGTGTGGAGGGAGAGAGAGAGAGCGAGCTTGTCCAGCAGCAAATGAGTGACCTTGGGAACGGTCTGGCGCGGGGTATCGCCGTATGTCGCTCGATCTCGCGCACGATGGACAGCAACGGACCAACAAAGCGCAAAATTTTCGCGTGCTGTGCCGTCGACTGCATTGGAAACATCGTACCCGGACAAAAGGCGGAGAACTTTCTCGCTGTCCATTGGAGAGTTGTCAGCCTGACGGTGGGTGCTATTCAGGATTGGACGCCCTGGAAAGTTACCAGGAAAATTTCCGGGAAAAAAATTGAAAATTTCCAAAACTTTGGAAGTTTTTGGTTATTTTCCGGAAATTTCCTGGAATTTTTCCAAAATTTTCCGGAAAATTTGGAAATTTCCAAACCCTAGTGCGCTTCTTGTCCCCGGACTAACACACGCTCTGTCGGATAGGTGCTACTACACCATCGTTACCTTTGCTTAACCGGCGTTGCCGATCCCACCCGAGTTTCCATGGTTTCCCGCTCGTCCCCGCCCGAGTCCAAGCCGGTAGCTTTGTTCCCGGCGGCCGGACAGACGGTGATCATCATCCTATAACACGGCGCGGCGTCGCTGTGGGGGTCTGGACAGCAACAACGACCATTCGCAAACTGGCCAAAGAGTTCGCAGGGCGGCCTGGGGACGGGGTGACCTGTCGGGTTGGCGACTGTTGCGTGACCTCACATCGACCCTTTATAGCACGGGGGCAAGAGGGGACCACGCCCCTCTAAGCGTAATGCAGAATACCGATCTGCAAGGGTAAAGGGGAGGGGGCTGGACGTCTGCGTCAGTCTGTACTCGAGCCGGGCGCGCTTCACTGTAAACCAAACACCATAAACAAGTGTGCTGTTGGCGGCGGCTAAAACGAGCCCCTCCGCCAGGCCGTGTCGACTGTTCAGCCCGACGTAGTATCTCCCCTCCAACTCGACGATTCACCCTGTCGTTCGTTGCCACGTTGTTCAAGGGGTCGTTCAGAAAGTACATCTGTGTTTCTCTCATTCATTCGGCAAACTACACGAGAGCTCGCCGCCTGCAAAACGCGGCGTAGGCCACCCCGCGGTACACGCATGCACTGCAGGCAAGATGTTGCCTAACCCGCCAGGCGCTATGAGAGCTTGCAGCGGCAGAACTCAACTTGGCTGCCTCGTGATATGACGGCGAATGGCGGACGTGTACTTTCTGATCCCTAATCAATCCGAGAAAAATTGGATGGTGTACATTAATGACAGAATATGCAATTTTGGGGGAGCCGGTCCAGCGTCCAGCCTCAGGCAGGAGTCTTATGAGCCGCGCCAATGCCCGCTCTGAAGCCGCCTGCGACACGACGGGTGGGCCAGTTCCAAGACCCTCCCAACACATTAAAAGTGTTTCGGTATTCAAGTCGTAAATAAGCAACCCTAGAATGTAGCGACTTTAATTCCTTTCAATTACACACGTGCTACCGGTTTGCACTGGTTTGAAGTACTCTAACAAAATGCCCGCGCCAACTTCTCTCCCGCCGTGACGAACACTTTTCCTCTTTCTCCCAGAGATAACAGCTCTCAGATTTGGTACCGCGTGCCGATGGCGATCTGATATGTCGCATGGATTTTAATTTCTCCCCGCGGAGCTGGCTCCGGCCGAGGTTCGTCGCTCACCCGGTCATGGCTGCCGAGGTACAACAACTGCCGGATTATCGATCAGCCCGCCTGGGCCTCTGGCTGGCGCGGTGGTGCGCGGCGGGGAGGTGCTCGGTCTTGGACGCCGCGTGGACGGTGACGAGGAGGGGCGGCGCGCCTCGTGGACGTCGTCGGCCGGCTTGGGGTCGGCGGCGAGCGCTGCGGACTTGGTCGTGAGGAGCTGACGCGCTGCTGCCGCGCGCACGACGGCGACGGCGAGGTACGTGTATGGTCACCACCGGCACCGGACTGACGCCCTGACGCGGCTCAGCCCTCGCCCCGCAACAGCAGGAGGGGGGGAGGATGGGGAGGAGAGGGGGGAACAGGAGGACGAGGAGGTAGAAGAACAGCAGCAGCAGGAAAAGGGTGAGGAGGACAAGGTGGAGGAGGAGGAGGATGGGGGAGGATGAGGAGGGCAAGGAGGAGGAGGAGGAGCAGGAAAATGCGACGGCGTTGGATGGGGCTTCCAGTTACAGGCCGCGCCGCCCTGACGCCGCCACCCTGCCGGCCCGGCTCGTTCGGGTTTCGGTGGACGCCGAACAGACGCCACAACACCGAGAGGAAAGAGAGTGTGAGGGAGAGAGCGGAAGAGTGAGGAGAGCGAGAGAGGGAGAGGGTGCCGGACGAGAGCGTAAAGAAGAGAGGAAATAAGGCAATTGATGACGCGTTCGCATTTTTGTCCGCTCTTCTCTTTTCATTTCTTTCTTCGTGCCTTTCCAGCTGGCAGCGCGGACTGCCAATCAGTCCGGCCGGACGCTCCCAAACCACACACGGCAGAAGACAAATTACACCAAACGTGTTGTACTTTATGTTGAGTCTAGGAGGTGTAGGAGGTGTCGTCAGAAGAGAAAGGTGTGGGCACTGGGAGTGTGCGAATGTCGCACACTTGTAGGTAGGTGTGTGAATGCCCATTCGTACAACTTGTGTGATTTTGCCCTTTGAGAACTCACACGTGTGTGCCTCTACGTGAACGAATGGCGTCCACATACCTCCCAAAGTGTGCGACATGCACACACTATACTTGTTTTTTCGGTGTAATCACAAGACGAGGCGTGAAATTCCCTATCTCACTTGCGACCTCAACTAGTAATTTAAGGGGACTTGTCGGTGGAAGGCGCCTTTTTGGCGTGCTGTTCTCAAGAGCTGCGAGAGGTTTTTCCCGGGACGCCCCCCCCCCCTCCTTTCTCCTCTCTCTGTGTTTTGGCGTCCGCGATTTTCCCCCCGGTACGTACTGCGCAGCGACGCCGACCTCCTCCCCGGTCGTCTGGACCCGCCGGCGCCAGCGAGCAACAGGAGGTGGGGGGAGTGGGCGGGAAGGAGGGGGAGGGGGCGGAGGAAGGGCAGGGCAGGGCAGGGCAGGCCAGGGCAGGCCAGGCCAGGGCAGGGCTCCCTCACCGCTCCGCCCGTCTCGGCCGCCCTGCTCCACTCCGGCACGGGGAATACCCCGGCCGGCGGCAGCCAGGGGCCCGCGGTGGGTGCGGGTTGCGGGTTGTTTTGTTTCTGCTCGCATGCCTCGCCTGCGGGTGCCACGGGGTCCGCGGGTCCGACCCAGAAGAGGTGCGTCACTGGGCGTGCCTTGGGCGCAGCAATAACGCGACGCTTCGTTTTGGGAGTCACGACAGAAATTAGTGTAAAATTAGTGTAAAAAAAAATAAAAATAGTTGGCGCCACTCGCGCAAGTGTGCGATGCACTCGCGTGTACAGTACATAATGTGTCTGTGTGTGTGTGTGTGTGAACTGAAAAGGGGGGGGGGGCGGCTGGAGGGCAGCCGACGTCTGCCGGACTGACGACCGCTAATCACGGAGCAAGGAGGGCGATTACGATTACGGATAGCATCACGCTCTACACTGTAAAGCTGGTTAGAAGTTTACGAACGAAAATGATCCCCCCCCTCCCCCCTCCCTCTTTCCCTTC
>NW_026267349.1:215518-234659 GCF_000697945.3 Frankliniella occidentalis | reverse complement strand
GGGGATGCTCGGTGTACCCGTGTCCATTTTACAGCACCCTCGGTGAAAAGGGAAATTTTGCAAAATAGAAAATAAAAATAAAAAAACTGACAGGAAAAAGTTTCTTGTTGAGAGGCTGCGTACAGAAACTTAATGTACTGTTTTTGTTGAAATTACGTTTTTCAAATTCGTCATGATGGCAACAATGACGTCCTTCCCATTCATCGTCTGCTACTTTGTTGTTTTTGTTGATGGGTGCCATAACCTCATTACCTTCTGTCACTTGCTGAGGCGAATGAGATATCTGTCGTTCCTAAACTATTGCAACAACAATGAATCACAAAGCCCATTATAACCTCGAGGACCTGATTTGTTTAGTTGAGTTGACATTTTGATTCAGAACCAGAGGTAATGAAAGTCACAACAATTTCTCAATGGTCAAATTTTGGGCAGTAATCAATGTTCACAGCAGCTGTTGATTTCCCTTCAAATTAGATATATTTTCAATTGTATGTATTATTTTCAGACCCCACAATGTCGTCCGTCAAAGTAGCAGTTAGGGTTCGACCCTTTAACAATAGGGAGATAGCCCGAGAGAGCAAATGTATCATTGATATGACTGGAAATACTACAAGTAAGTTTTACATGTATACACTAGTTAATAATTTACACGGTATTCTTATTCAGTCTCATAATCTAAATTCTTGACAAACATTGACTGGTTACTTTTCTCTTCAGCTATTTCCAATCCCAAAATTAATGATGCCAACAAAAACTTCAACTTTGACTATTCATACTGGTCACACACTGATGTAAGTAGAAAGTTTTATACAATCTAAATTCTTATATGAATTACATTTTTTAACATATTGCCCTATTTTTCTATACTTTAATCACTGTTCGTTCTATTGTATTCAGGAATCTGATCCTAGTTTTGCAACCCAGAAAATGGTTTACCAGGATATTGGAGAGGAAATGCTTGAACATGCATTTGAAGGTAGATTCTTAGAGCCTACACTTTATTACATAATGTCTGATAGTGATCTGTACCAATCTTTGCTAAATTGTAATTTTACAGGTTACAACGTCTGTATATTTGCCTATGGACAAACTGGTGCAGGGAAATCATTCACCATGATGGGTAAACAAGAGGAAGGGCAAGAGGGAATTATTCCCCAGATTTGTCAAGATTTGTTCACTCGTATTCAGGATACCACCTCCGAGTCCCTTCATTACTCAGTGGAGGTGAGAATGGAAAGTTTTTGTCTGCGGCACATGTGTCAATCTGTTGGGTGTTTGTTTGTATTTCTTTGATAACTAATTATAATGAATTCTAACAGGTCAGTTACATGGAAATATACTGTGAACGTGTAAGAGACCTTCTTAATCCCAAAAATAAAGGAAATTTACGGGTTCGTGAACATCCACTCCTTGGACCCTACGTTGAAGATCTTTCCAAATTGGCAGTGACAAGTTATCAAGACATTCATGATCTGATCGATGAAGGGAATAAAGCCAGGTATTGATTTGCAACCTCTTGTAAATTGACTTTATTGATAAAAATTCTTGTTACATCATAGTTAACACTATTTTAAAAATTACTAGAACTGTTGCTGCCACAAACATGAATGAAACATCAAGTCGCTCCCACGCTGTTTTCACAATTGTATTCACCCAGCTACGTCATGATGAAATGACAAACCTGTCTACAGAAAAAGTCAGCAAAATATCCCTTGTAGATTTGGCTGGGTCTGAAAGAGCAGATTCTACTGGAGCAAAAGGAACCCGCTTGAAAGAAGGTGCAAACATCAACAAATCTTTAACAACTTTGGGAAAAGTCATATCAGCATTGGCTGAAGTGGTACGTTTACTTAAATCTAAAAACATATATTTTATAGTCAATATTTTATTAAAGCATTATGATTCTAAATATATTTACAACAATCTAATTTATCAAAATTTTTCGTTTTTCTTTCTCATTTCACGGTCAACCCAATTAGTCGGTAAGTCGAGCTGAATGTTAGTTACTTGTTTACTATGTTAACTACCTGTTGTATTATGTTTCCACATCTCATTGAAACTTGTCATCACTACTTTCTAGGTCACTAAGAAAAAGAAGAAAGCTGATTTTATTCCATACAGAGATTCTGTACTGACGTGGCTTCTCAGAGAAAATCTTGGTGGAAATTCAAAAACAGCTATGATAGCAGCCATTAGTCCAGCTGACATTAATTATGATGAAACTTTATCAACTTTGAGGTACTTTGTTCTTACCTGCAGTATTCCTGAATAATTTTTGCCTATGGGTGTGATTGTTTACTAAAGGCTTTCATTTTCATTTTAATGCAGATATGCTGATCGTGCTAAACAGATTGTGTGCAAAGCTGTGGTTAATGAGGATGCTAATGCTAAACTCATTCGAGAACTCAAGGAAGAGATACAGAGGCTTCGTGATCTACTCAAACAAGAAGGCATTGAAGTCCAAGAAGGTACATTTTTATTTAGTTGTTGTTGATTCTTTAGATGGAGCAGAAAACTTTAAGCTAGTGGAGATATTTAGTCTTTGGTCATTGTAAATTTTTCTACTCAAATTTAATATTTATTTGGCTATTAGAAATGAGATGAATGTGTTAGGATGGAGTGCATTTAAATATATCTACTTCAAGTGTTGGAGTAAGAATGATTAAGAGTCTGGCCCCTACTTATTGTAATCTGTGTACTTCTCCTACAATTCTATTCCACATGCATCCCAGGGCCTGACGGAAAAGTTTTTTATGAAAAGAAAGATCCATCTAGTAAGTAACTGGCTGGGGAATTTTTGAAAGTACTTGCCATCGTTGGTCATACTTTTCATTGACTGTGGCTTTGGCTGAAATGGCTTTGGTTTTCCTCCTCTTCTGGAATTGGTTTGGAGAACCATAATACTATTTTTCCCAAGATTTATAATTTTCATCCAGCTTTATGGTAGCAAAACAAAGTTTTGTTTTCTACAGCTGTGTAGTAACCTTGGCAGTTTTTTATATAAAACATACAATCATGTGCAAAGTTTCCAGACAAAAATCATTCCTTGTTTGCATCTCATAGTTATTGGTTGTTTCCTCTTCAGGCTTGTTGGAATCTTGTACCCCCTAGCTTTTTTTCTCCTGGTATGAACCTTCTTTCCCGCAACAGCTTTACTCCATCTTTGTTATCATGCTAAATTCATAACCTGGACCTGGAACTGGTGCAACTTCCATCTGCATGTGCTCTCAATATTCAATATCTAGGTTTGATTAGGAAATTAAATCAAATTCTAGGTCTTGCTGTTCATCACAAAATTAGTTTCATCATCCTTACTCAATGCTTTTTGAGTGGGTTATCTGTGGTGCCATTACTAAGTTCTTCAGCTAGCTTAAACATGATAGGAATCTGAGAGTATTTTAAGTATTACCTCATACCATTTAGCTTGTGCATCCAGCATTTTATCCTTTAATCACAGCTTTGGGTTCTATAATTTTTTGTTTTGAGGTGTTCACATGGAAAAAATTTCAAAGTCAAGATAATGCTCTTCAGTTTAAAAATTGAAAACTTATCTTTTTTCTTTCAGAGGATGGTGGAGGTATGCGGATGAAGGTGTCTGAAGGTGGACGTCCCCGTATCACTTCAGGTTCCAGCATTGCTGAGGATGCAGTTGATCAGCTGCAAGCAAGTGAAAAATTGATAGCAGGTAAATCTCAGATGCACTCAATTTAAATGTGTGCAGTATTTTGTTGTTTTTTAAAAAAAACTACCACAACAGTAAGTTCCATGTTCAATGTAGCCCTTAACGTTTGCCAATATTTTTCACAGAGTTAAATGAAACATGGGAGGAGAAATTAAAACGCACAGAAGCAATTCGTCTTCAGCGAGAAGCAGTGTTTGCAGAAATGGGAGTGGCTGTCAAAGAAGATGGAATAACTGTTGGTGTCTTTTCCCCTAAAAAGGTATGTTAAAATCTATTTTTTGGTTTAAAAAAATGTGTCAGTAGGAACAATGATTTAATTTTTCTTCCACAGACTCCGCATTTGGTGAACCTGAATGAAGACCCATTTATGTCAGAATGTCTCATATATTACATTAAAGATGGTGTAACTCGTGTTGGATCTTGTGATGCTAATATACCCCAGGTACTATTTACTTTGGACACCCATTACCTTGTCTAAGGCCTGTGTATGAGGGTAGATGTGATCTTCATGCATCCGAATTTTACTTTTACAGGATATTCATCTCTCAGGATCCTTCATTCAAAGTGAACATTGTGTGTTTGAAAATGTGAATGGTGTAGTGACTCTGAGGCCTAAAAACGAAGCTCTTTGTTATGTCAATGGAAGAGAAATTAACACAGCTATTGTTCTGAGGACCGGCTCTAGAGTTATTTTAGGAAAGAATCATGTCTTCCGGTTTAACCACCCTGACCAAGGTATATTCTATTGTAAAAGTTATGCAACTGTCATTTTACTGCAATAGGTCTCACTGTTTCTCATTCTCTTCTTGAACAATGTTACAGTGAGGGAGCAGCGCAAATCTTGTGTACTGGATCCACCAGAAAACGAGCTTGATCGTAAGTGAAGTCTTTGGAACAATTTCATTTGTTTTATATATTTAATACTTTGTGTATATTTCTGTGTCCCTGCCGCTCTTTCTCATTGAATTTCTACCTGTAAAGGAGAGATGCAGAATGGGCAAGGAACTAATCTCATACTCGCTTTGTCCCAGCTCAAGGAAATCAGCAGAGTGCCAAAATCTCACCTGCTGAGACTCCAAGTGCCAATGAAACTGTAGATTGGGATTTCGCTCAAGTAGAACTGCTAGAAAAGCAAGGTATTGATCTGAAGGCAGAAATGGATAAACGGTTGATGGCTCTTGAGGAACAATTCCGCAAGGAGAAACAGGAAGCAGACAATATATTTGAGGAGCAACGGAAAGTAAGCAACTGTGGATTTCTTCGTGAAAAAGCATACAAATCTGCAGTGTGTTAATGGTGTTTTCTTCTTTCTTTTCAGAATTATGAAGCTCGTATTGACGCTTTACAGAAACAAGTTGAAGAACAGAGTATGACTATGTCTATGTACAGCTCTTACACTCCTGAGGATTTTAATGCTGAAGAAGACATTTTTGGTGTGTTATCATATTAGCTGTAGAAACCTATCCTTCTGAACCTCACCTCACCCCTTTACAAAGTAGTATTTGTGATTTCACATGTACACCTTCACCTTTGTATGCATTTTCAGTCAACCCCTTGTTTGACGCAGAATGCAACTGGACTGAACGTGAGTTCCAGCTTGCTGCTTGGGGTTACCGGAAATGGAAGTATCATCAATTTACCTCTCTACGTGATGATCTTTGGGGTAATGCTGTCTTCTTGAAAGAGGCAAATGCAATTTCGGTTGAGCTGAAGAAGAAGGTTAGATTCCATCCACTTTTCCATATCATATAGTTATTTCTTACTTGGATATCTGTGAAAGCAAGCTTAACCATCCACTTGTCTTCTTTTTATGTTTCTTCAGGTGCAGTTCCAGTTTACATTACTGACAGACACGCTTTACTCTCCGTTACCCCCTGATCTACTCCCTTCTGCTCTTCTTGATGATGATGATGAAGAAAGACCATACCCAAGAACAGTTGTTGCTGTTGAAGTTCTTGATACAAAGAATGGTGCAACCCACTACTGGACACTGGACAAATTAAGGTATCTGTTTATGTAGTAAAGGAATTTAGATTCTAAACTTCATTCGTCCCGGGTACTTTCAGTAATTCACATGATTGATAATCTCTGCTATATAAATGAAATTACATAAACCATCAGTTTTCAAAATGTCACCTTAAATATGATTCCTATTTAGAGCTGAGCAAGTATCTTGCATTTATTTGAAAACTACAATGAAATGCATGGTTTTGTTTTTAAAGAGCAAAGCAAATACACCTAGTTGAGCTGCTATTTTGACTATGTGCTGCATAACTTGCCTTTAATAATAGGGAGTGACAATTTTTAATTTTGCTTATTTTAATCGGCTATCAGAGCTCAGGAGAACTTTGGACCAATATGTGTTTAAATACTTCTAAATCTCCTCTTGGATTACATTTCAGTATTAAGTTTCCCAACTTACTTGTAAGGAGTCTGATTTTTATGTATGTTTGCCAACACTTTAAAACACAGCTTAAGCTCAGAACAGGACAATGTAGTTGCAGCTATTTGTTGCAGTGTTGAGCACCTGTGTGGTCTTTTTTTCCCCATTTCTTATAGGTCCCAACCTGTCACAATAGTTTCCCTGCACTGGTAATGGCACGCTTGTTTGCCCTGGCATTTGGTTGCTGTCATGCGGACGGTGAAGGTGGTTCTACACAATTTTTTTAAACATGCTTGTGTAGGTCAATCCTGAATACCTGATTTTTAATGGCTGTATTTTTTCTTTTGGAAACAAGTGTGGCAGCTGTTTTAACTTGAAGCAAAAGATTTAATAGTCATATCCTTGCTGTTGAGTTATGTTGTGCCTGCCCTGCCTTGTCTATCCCCTCCTAGAGGTAAAGTCAAATTGTTTTACCTTGTAGACTCCGATTGGAACTGATGCGCCAAATTTACAATGAAGATCTTAGCCCAGGCACACCTGATCAAGGCAAAGAAGACTTTTTCCAATGCTTCTCACCATGTTCATATCAGAAGCCCTTATCCATCTTGTTGCCATCGAGGTTGGTCCTGTATGGCTTACCTTTGGTGTATGGTCTTGCCTCAGCTTTCCGCTTCACAAATGCAATCCCACTCATCACCTCTCCTTAACTTCCGACCTACCATGTGTAGCATATGTAGCAAATCTAGTATGGTTGTATAACTGAGTTTTACAGCAATACTGCTAGTATAGAGCCCAAGTACAATAAAAACAAACTCACCCCCATTAAAATGCACTTTTATTATCCTTGTTGCTTTAAAATTTTGCATTTTGGTTACCAATATCTTCACTCAATCTACTGGTCCTTATGCAGTGTCTGTCCCTAAATATTTGTTTCTATTTATTTTATTTTTTATTTTGCCTTCTTTGGATAATGTAAAAAGGTAGATTTACTGTTTACTGATTAAGTACTACTGTAATGCTTTCTTATTTTCTTATTTTATGAGTTTCTTATGAGAAATTACAGGTTAAAATTTGCAAGAGGGCAGTTTCTAACATTACTTGCATGTAGATATCAGCACTATCTTGTTTGCAGTTGCAGATAAATTTTCATATTAAAATGTGATGCAAGTGCTTCAAAATTCACAATGCATTTTTAATTTGTTTTTTGTATCTTGCAGTATTTTGTCCAGGATGTGCACATCAAGTCTGCTGCATATTTAGACAGTCTGCTCTACTGCTTCCTTTGTACCAGCTTTGACTATTTTGATTTCTTGCTTTTTACAGCAGAGAAAGGAGTCAAATCTCATTTTACAGTTATACTGTGGTTATTATTCGGTGTCTATTTCTAAAACTTTTGTCTTGTTTTTCTTTGGTAGGCAACGACTTGAATTAATGAGAGAGATGTACCATAATGAAGCTGAGCTGTCACCCACTTCTCCTGACTACAACATTGAGTCTCTCACAGGTGGAGATCCATTTTACGACAGATTTCCTTGGTTTAGAATGGTTGGAAGGTAGGTGAACTTTCCACATTTCGGTCCTTGCAAAAAAAAATGTTTTGGACATCAAGGTTACAAGTTAAGATAGCCTACCTTTCTTGAATACAGGTCTAAGTGTCTAATTTCGTTTTCTTTTCAGAGCATTTGTTTATCTTAGCAATTTGATGTATCCTGTTCCTCTAATTCATAAAGTTGCAATTGTGAATGAGAAAGGTGATGTTAAAGGCTTCCTAAGAGTTGCTGTGCAGGCTGTCATAGGTAAGATCTTTTAAATCAATCTGATTGCCTTTTCAAAAGTACAAAGCTTTGAAAGTAATCAAATTCATTCTGTTTTGAAGATGAAGAAAGCAGTGAACATGCTAGTGGTGTAAGACAATCAGCTCGCATAAATTTTGATGATGATTTAATCGTTAGTGGAAAGCGTTACCAAAGCAAAAATGCATTCCTTGCAAATACCAAAGAGCGCTTGGAGGAGCGTTTTGTTGAAGGTCATGATGGCAGAAGTGAAGGTACAGAAATTACAATATAGTACTGCAATATTTCAAACAGTAAATATTTTTATTTACACTTCTTTCCCATTTGTCAGAAATATCCGAGATACCTACAGATGGTGACAATGGTGTGGAAACTACACTTCTACCTGAAGCAAAAGATGATGGCACACCAGACCACCTACTTGTAGGCAAAGAATTTACATTCCGAGTAACTATTTTACAAGCTGTTGGCATAAGCACTGAATATGCAGACATTTTTTGCCAGTTCAAGTAAGTTTTATTACGTGCTTTGGTGAGACTTTTGTAAGCAATTCTTGAAATAAATTACGTTTTTTATTTTGATAGTTTCCTGCATCGGCATGATGAAGCTTTCTCAACTGAACCTGTAAAGAATACTGGTAAAGGAGCTCCTCTTGGTTTTTACCATGTTCAAAATGTAAGTTTCCTTCTTGTTTTTCTATGCTGGTTCATCTTGGTAAGTCTTCTTATGGCTTTAATTTCTATAATTCTACAGATAACTGTAAGCACAACAAAATCGTTCGTGGACTACATTAAAACCCAGCCACTTGTATTTGAAGTATTTGGTCACTATCAGCAACATCCTCTTCATCGAGATGCGAAACAAGATAGTCATGGGTAAGTTAGACAATTCATTGTTTAACTCTCCTAAAATTAAATTAAATTATTGATAAAATCAATCAAAATAATCTTCCCTCTTTTTTCCTTTCCTTTTCTTTTCTCCTTCTTCTTCTATTTTTTCTTCTTTTTTTCTTTTCTTTCTGAAACAGTGTACGAGTACCTCCCAAAAGAATGCAGCCTCCTTCCATTCCTATTAGTCCACCTGTCCGTTCAACAAAATATGGCATAACACCTGCACCTTGTACCAGTCACATTCATTCTAAATATGATGTACTGGTGTGGTTTGAGATATGTGAACTTGGTGAGTCTCTTTGCTGTGTTGGTCGATTGGTAGTATGTTCTGTATGAAACTTCTGACAAAGGATAGTAACAAAATGGGCTAATGTTTTATTTTATAGGTCCCAATGGTGAGTATGTGCCGACAGTAGTTGATCACAGCGATGAACTCCCTTGTCGCGGACTTTTCCTCCTTCATCAAGGCATTCAGCGACGTATACGTGTCACAATTGTCCATGAAATGGCAAATGAGCTTCGTTGGCGTGATGTCAGAGAACTTGTTGTTGGTAAGAGCACAGAAAATTTATCTTGATATGTGGAGTCTTAACTTACAGCTAAATTGTCACTTTCCTTTTCTAACATTTTAGGGCGAATACGTAATACACCAGAACCTGAAGAAGAAGATAGTGATAGCTCTGTACTCTCTCTTGGATTGTTCCCGGGAGAATACCTGGAACTGCCTGGTGAAGATCGCTGTGTATTCCGTTTTGAAGCAGCATGGGATAGCTCTTTACACAATTCTCCCTTGTTAAACCGTGTGACTCCTTATGGTGAACATATATTCCTTACTATATCTGCATACATGGAGGTAAGAACATTTAATTCAGGTTGCCTTTTTTCAATTACATCAGAAGAAGGTTTCTACTAGTGTTATATTTTTGTTTCAGCTGGAAAACTGTGGAAGACCTGCTATAATCACCAAAGATTTGAGTATGGTAATTTATGGGCGAGATGCTCGTACAGGACCAAGGTCGTTGAAACACCTATTCACGGGAAATTACCGAAATTCCGAAGCAAATCGGCTGACGGGTGTCTATGAACTGTTGCTGAGAAGAGCTTCTGATGCAGGTAGCCCAGGTTTGTTGCATTAGATTGACATAGTCGTAGACGCTACCTGTGCATGACTTGGAGCTATATTTCACTTGTTTAATTTCTACTGGATGAAATAATTTCTGAGCAAAATTCAAAAATTACATTTATTACGTCATTTTCTTCCTACATAGGCGCGGCAATAGTATTTATAGTAACATATCGGATCAGCAATGTGTTAGTCATTTTGAATTTATCTTATTTTGTCCATTTGAATTACTGATGTCTCTACTGATGATGTTTTTATTCTGGGAAACAAAGGAGTGTTTCTCTCCATGACAATTTTGATTTGACAGTCCTGTGCCAGGACCTCAACGAATCTACCTTCAAATTGCTGTCTATCTTCACTCAAGTGGGATTACTTTCATTTAAAATTTAGTTCTCAGTCAAAAGTTCTGCAAGTTCTGGTTTTGAATAAGTTGTTAAGTGCTGTTAAAAAAAGAACATACAAGCATGTCATTTATGTTGTATATTTGAGCAGAACTTGTTATTTTAAGAATTAGCAGTGTTCTTTGATTCAAGAAACTTGACTGTTTTCCTCATGATTCAAATTGTAAAATAGCTCGTATACATAGTTGCAGTAGATACAAAATCCAGTTATCTAATGGTGCACAGCACAGTGGTTTTGATTTAGTTGATTGCATGATATTTTGTGTTATGTGCCTTAGTTCTGACAGGTCTGCTGACTTAGATCCCCTTATATGTAGATTGTGTTTTAGGTTTTGACTTATATACAATATATGGTAGCTATTAGCTCCTCTAAATTTCCATAGATCTTTTTGAATTGATGATATTTGATAAAAATTTAGATAGAAAATAGGATATATCTATCCCTTCTGAAGTAGGAAGCATGGTCAGCAAATTAAAAAAAATTGAAATTATATATCACTAGTCAATCACTAGGTCAATTCCATTAGTGCATGAGAAAAATATTCATTCTCATCCAATAATCCGAGATCTTGCCTTTATTGATGCAAAAAGACTAAATGTTGTTTTTACTTGATTGCAGGCGTCCAACGGAGACAGCGCCGTGTGCTCGACACCAGCATGACCTATGTCAGGGGTGAAGAGAATTTGCATGGCTGGAGGCCTAGAGGTGATTCACTAATTTTTGACCACCAGTGGGAATTAGAAAAATTAACAAGGCTAGAAGAAGTGGAGAAAATGCGCCACCTTCTGCTGCTGCGTGAAAGACTTGGAATTGATCGAGCTCAACCAGCACATCCAAGAATCCATGATTTTACAAAATCTGAAAAGGTTTGTTCTGCATGGAAACATTAAAAGTATGTTATGCTTTATTCTATTCATATTTCTATTTAATCTGTGATTTATTGACTCATTTGTAGGAAGTATGTAATATGGTAGCTAAAGCTAATGCTGAGGGCCATGCAAGCCCGGTGAAGCTAAAAAGTCCTGATGAATCAGTCTATGAACCTTGGGAGATGACTGACAAAGAAAGGGAACTAACTACAAAATGTGTTAAGTTGATTCAAGGAAGAATACCAAGCAAGGTATTGTATTTAATTGTATTTAATCCTCCATGTTAGTTATGTATTACATAATTTATCATTAAAACCTGTTTGCTTCATTAAAGAAGTTTGTAAGCAGGAAGCAGGTAAACCACTATTGGTAATTCATACTTCTTTTTGAATTTTAGGATCTACCTATGCCCAAAATCGACCTATCACCTGGAGATGAGCCAGCAGATATGAACTCTTACCTCACGTCAACTCCCTCTCAAGAGTAAGAATATAAGAATTGAGATGCTCACATTTCCTCTTGGCATTACAGTTCAGAAATTACTAATATGCCTGGTTTACAGATTGTTTTCTCCAGACAGAACATGCAAAGCATTACCAGGAGCTGACTGCAGCTCAGCAAGTGACAGTCTCTATTTGAATGGTATGCAAGCTCAGTCACCTACGAGTGGAGCCTCCTCCCCATGTCGAGATCAGTTAGTATTATATGTACCAGAGATGGAAGAGATTCGCATCAGTCCTGTCATTGCTCGCAAAGGCTATTTGAATATTCTGGAACATAACACTGGAAGCTGGAAAAAGAGATGGGTGGTATGTGCTAAATTCTAACTGCTTATCTTTAGTTGTTTTGATTCATCTATTTAACAAGAGCTTACTTGTTTTCAGGCTGTTCGACGACCTTATGTATTCATTTTCCGTAATGAAAAAGATCCTGTTGAGAGAACTCTCATAAATCTTGCAACGGCTCAAGTTGACTTTTCAGAGGAACAGAGGGCTAAAATTCCTAACTCGTTCAGGTGCTGTCCAACACTGTGAATTTGTTCATTAGAATGATTTTTTGTTACAGTGTCTTTATAACTTTTTCCTCTCTTACAGTATGTCAACTCAGCACCGATCTTTTATCATGCAGACTTTAAGTGACAGAGAATTGCATGATTGGTTATATGCCATAAACCCATTGTTAGCTGGGCAAATCAGGTATGCATATTGGACTCGCAAATTTTGCTAGTTTGATAAATTATAGAGTTAATCTAAAATATTTGTTACAGATCAAAGCTAGCTCGTCGTGAGCCTGGCTATGCTGGCAATGGAGCTATTCCTGGAATGCATAACCATATTCACCAACAGCAGAATGCAGGTGCACAAGGAAATCAAGATGTTGCAGCTGGTGCCAACTGACATCTTGTCTGCCACTGTAGAATGTCCTAAGTGCTTATATTGCTATGATATTGGTGCTGACATTCTTTTACCAGTTGTAAATGATGTTAATTGATCTTTCGGACCACTTCCATCGCCAATAGGTATAAAGTGGAACCAGCACAAATAATATTTTGTGTTTTAGTCACTGTGTTCACCAACGGCTTGCATCCACATGGTGAACAGTGACAGCTGTAGATGCTTGGAAACACCAAGAGTGCCAATCGCCATTTTACATGTGGTAGACTTGACTGTTCTTCGTTAGGGTTTGCTTACCATTCCCCATGTACATTCTAAAAAGTGCTAGCTTTCTTTATTTTCTTTTTGTTGTTATGTGAGATAAGGAGAAGATCTGGAATAGAGCTGACTCAAGTGTAGGATGTGATACTTTATTTTATTGTTTTTATTTTTGTAATCACTTTTTATAGTTTCTGTTGTGACATTTTTCACCTCTCAGTGATAATTATTTTAGTCTGGGAGCAGTGCTCTAGACTACTTGCATCTGATATTTATTTTAATTAGTATTTTAGCAATATGAATTCCAAGCTTCATTATGCCATGCTTGTAATCTCAATATATTATTTTGTTTAATCTTCATTGTTGTTGTATATTGCAAATGTGGTAATTTTCAAATTGTTTTGAATATTTTGTGGTTTAGATGAAACATCACCTTTGTTGTGAATGCATTTTAATTATTTAAATGAATTTATTTGAGTGCTAAAGTCATTTCATTCTTTTAAAAAAAAACACGAAAAATATCTATCTTTCATACGGTCACAAGCATTAACTGTTTTCCCCGGCAACTGCTTTTGGTTTGTTATCTTAAGGGAACGTATGGAAAAGTTCTTATAGTTTTGAGAATTTCTAAACTTGATGATGTATCTTTGGAAGTGTAATTATTTGCCTTTCTTATCACACAGACTTTCTAAAGAAATATTGATATTAGTATTCTGCCATAAAAAGCTATAGATTATAATGTGTAACTAATAAGATGTCTTGAGATGAGAGCTACTGATCCTAATTTCTATTGCTCTATTGCAGTGCTGTAATGTTTCTACTAAAAGTACTTGTCTATTCTAGTCATACATGTGAAAGTATAATGCTTGTCTGAGCACATATAACAGTGTATAGTGCACAATTAAATCTAAGTGAAAAAAAGATGTGGGTACATTTTGAGCAGTTTTAGAAGTTACTTGAGAATATATGGTTGTGCTATAAAAATTTATATAACTTTAACTATTTTCCCCGTAAAAGATATGAAAGCAACTAATTTTAAGTACAGCTTATTTGCATCGTGCCTGAACTGGCTTCAATTCTTTAGCGTAAGATCTGCTTGTAAAGTTCATTAACTGACCAAGTTTTGAGATTTTCAATTTGTCATTGATGTTGGGAAAAACTGTATTGATATGTTGATGTTTAGTTTGCATTAAATTCTTGAACAGAGAAGAATTTTCACAAATTTGATGTATGTGTGTACTGTACTCTGGTTTAATTGAAATGTAGCTCCTGGTTATTTTGCAACCGGTAACTGAATGAGCTGAACACAGATTGTAGGAATAGTCGAAAGTAATGTGCTGGGCAATGATCTCTCAGAAGTCTGAGACAAGTAAGTCACCGTATTATTTTACACAAACTTTACAAATTGAGTTGGAAATTTAAAATTGGACTGAGGTAATTCTTCTACCATGTTTATATTTGCTTGAAGTCAAATTCTTGTTTTTCGTTTTTGTTGTTTGGAGTGTTTAGGGAGCTGATAACAATTGTTTAGTATCATTCACCTAGAATGAAAAGTCGGAAATCAGGAATGAAAGGGATGAGCCCCGTTAACCATCACAATTGCATTGCTTATAATGTCAAGCTTGTTTATGACTTTGTGCTGCATATGAGTTATGGGTTTCTTCATGTACTCATATGTGGAAACTGCACCAATGCTGTATAAAACTGTGCTGCACATTTGACTATTTATTAACATATTCTACTCAAATGTTGATTGTGTACTTTCAAAAATACAAAGCTGTAAATGTACTCCTCCCATGGATTTTCAAAAAAAAGTGTTGGTAGCTGGGTTTGGGATATGTGAAATTGTTCCAATGATCTGAGGAGTGATGCCACTTGTTACATAAAGTAAGTCCTAATTCTTAAAATGTTTTGTATCTGTAAGTCCAAATCTTTGCTTACAGCTTTTTATATTCAATCAATTTCACATGGGAACTATTTTTTTTTAATTGTATTCAAAATTAAAGAAATTGTTGAGTTTTAGTCTTGTGGTTGTCGCACCACATTTTAAGACCTAAACAATATAGGTAGAGTTAAGTTTCTGAAAATCTAGTCCCTATTTTATCACATTGCTATGAATTGGTTCCATGTTTGTAAAGCATTTAATGCACTCTTTGTTTCTTTATTATGTTGTCTCAGGCAATCAGCTTGTGATAGGATGAGTAGCAGTCAGCAATAAAGATTTTGTAAATCTAACATTTTTCCAGTGAGTGTGAGTACATATTTTCGTACATCTTTAATGTTGATTTGAATCGAGCTGAGTTATTTACACACCAGCTAGGTCTTTGCCTTCTTTTTGGCATGAATTGTGTATTGCATTTGTTTACAACCTCATATTTTTCATGAGAATTTCCTCTTTTTCATGTATTTTTTTAAATTTTGTTTCAAGCAAGTTATCAGTATGTCTTATGATCAACTTATCGAGTGTGTGCCTGATTTTGGCTAGGGTGTTTGATGAGGCGACAGTGTTATCCTTACCTTGCTACCCACTTGGTTTATCTTTCCTCAGCTAATGCTTAGTAGGGTACTTCCGTATGATGTTCCACAACATCATATATTCCGGGAAGATTTTTTCCAAGCTTAACAATGAATTATGCAGTTGACATTACATTTTGCTTTCCATGTGATAATAAAATGTGTAATTTTTCATCCCCTTCTTTTTTTGTTCTTCTTGATTGGACCTCCCGCCACTTTTTCTCTGGCCTGCCGCTCGAGCTCGACCAAAAGTTGACGGCCCATCTGTATCGCGTGCAGGTTCCACCCGACGACGGTTGAAGACAGATTGGTTGTATTCTTGAGAGATAGAGAGGGAGAGAGGGTGGCTCTTTCTCAAGCCGTATTTCACCCGGGGACGGTCTTGAAGTGAGTGTGGCCAGGTATCGGAGGCGTCAGGCCCGAGGATTTTCCACGCGTCCTACGGGTCGCTGACCCACCCCAGTAGTTCTCGGGCGGAGTCCGGAATGGCTCGGGCGATGGGCGTGGAGTGTTTACCCGATGGGGGAAGACAGACTTGTACGCCTGAGCACTACTGAGCTCCATGCGTGAGCTCACCTCACTCCCGAGTCCGAGGGCACAGGACCGAAAACTGTTTATTGGGGAGGAGTGTATAATACTCGGTATACTCCCAGAATAGGGTACTTATCGGGGCTCGGCTAGGCCGGAAGGAAAAGAACAAAAATCGTCGGGCGCGGCGAGGAGCGGGGTACTGACTGGCCCCCTACTGTTTTTCTCCCTTCGGTCTAGCCGAGCCCCGGAGTACCCTATTAATAATAATAAATGTGCGCGGCACTGTAACACTGTAACGCTCGCAGCACTGTAATGTGCTGCACCCGGCTTGTAGGGAGGCGTCGTGTCGACCCCGTCGGCCTGCTGCAGCCTGCACCGGGGAAGGACCAACAGCGGCAGCCGTGTGGGCGCTTCTGGTCGTGTCACAAATTACAACTTTGCCAACACCCAGTCAGTCTGGATTGACTCCCCCCTCTCCCCTCCCCCTAATCCCGGAGCGCGGCGCAGCAGGCACGGGTACGGGTACATTCGGGGAAGGACACATTCGCTCTTTTGGTACTTTGCTTTTAGTCCAGGGTGTTCTACTTCCACTATCTCGAAAGGACGAGGATGCCTCCTCCTCCCGCCGCTTCTCAACGAGGAGAAGGCGTACAGGGTGGGTGATCAGCGCCGTCCTTTTTTAGTGCTTGTACTGTACCGGATTCACGCGTGCGGGCGGGCTTGCCTACCGTCGCTCGCCAGGATGCCTTCCGGCGCCGTGCGAGTATGCAACCCGTCCGCACGCGTGAATCCGGTACAGTACAAGCACTAAAAAAGGACGGCGCGGATCATCCACACCCACCCTGTATAAACCCAATAGAGAAGAAAAGGGGCACCGGTTGCTCCCCCCCCCCCCGCATTGTACAAAAAGCAGATAAGGTTGGCATATGGTTGGCAGTAGGAACAAACTTGTTTTGGCCGCACTTGCTGGAGGCCTGGCTCCCGGTCGCTGGCCGCCCGGCCGTGGTGCTCGTGCGCGTGCTTTTGGGCCGGCCTGTACCGCGACACATTGCACACACACACTCACACCTCGGCGCCGCCGCCCCGCCGCGCCGGGTCGCGCCCGGGTCGCTTCGTGACAGGCTCCGTGGCGCTGCCAGGTTCTGCCGGTTCCCCTCTCCTTGTGCTCCTGCGCCACCCCATCCTCCCCCCGTTCCACCTGGTCCGTCCAGAGCCGGCCCCGGGCCCTGGCCTGGGCCCGGGTATAAAACCGCGTCGTCTGCCGGGTCGCTGCCTATAGACGACTAGCTTCACA
Organism: Frankliniella occidentalis; assembly: GCF_000697945.3. Taxonomy (NCBI): domain Eukaryota; kingdom Metazoa; phylum Arthropoda; class Insecta; order Thysanoptera; family Thripidae; genus Frankliniella; species Frankliniella occidentalis. The sequence goes on along the minus strand of NW_026267349.1, from coordinate 217,526 downwards.
CGATGGACGTCAGGTGCCTCGCCGTGCTCGCCCTGGGCTGCCTGCTGACGGTGAGTCCGTAAGAGCGTGTTTTTCTTTTCTCTCCAGTTCTCTTCCGTTCTCACGGAGCCATTATTCGTGCAAACAGGGAGCCGGTGGTGCTTCCCCCTTCGAGGATGACGGCCACTCGGCGTCACTACTTCTAGGCGCTCGCTCTAGCAGCCACCTCCTCACGAGAAGGTGAGTCCACAAGTACCGAGGTGTGTCGGCTAGTTTTCGGACATTATAAAAAAAGGCAGCTAGGTGAAATGCCTATAAATTATTTTGTACCACAATTTCATGCTTATACATATTTTTGATTAATACGAATGATTAGGTGTTCATTGGCAAATTCCCAAAACTCGAAAAGTTGTAGGAATATCAAAATAACAAAAAATATTTTGTTGGAGAAATCTGTCTCTTTTCCAGTGTAGAACGATCGTGGCGGTCAAGCTGTTTGGTTTGGAGGTGGAGGTGCGGCTAGTTGGGCGGGGTGATGTGAGCTGGGTGAGGTGGGCGGGGTGATGTGAGGGGGGTGAGATGGGCGGCCTACCCGCACGGCGCTGTGCTGCGCGACTCGCACTCGGGACTCGCCTCCCGTGAGGTAGGCAGCCCCCCTGCCTGCCGCGTACGGGGTGCGGCTCTCCCAGCCCCGCGAGGCCTGGCTGCTGTAGCACCGACACGGCACTGACGAGGGCGAGGGATTGACAGTGCGACCCCTCAAAAAAAAAAAAAACGGTAGAAAGAGTCCTATATTCTTGGCTGAAAAATAATCCGCAGCTTTACTTTGCGCCCACCTGTAGGACACGGACGTGACATCATCGTAACCACACTGAGCGACGGTGAATAAGTCTGACGGCGCTGACGGCTCCACCGAACCGGCGAAGCGGTTGGGAGGGGGGGGGGGGGGAGTGTAGTGTGCTTTCTACGTGGACACGATAAGTAGTGGACGATATTTGATTGACCTGTGAACCTCGTGCGGCTCACGTGAACAGAACAGCGAACACACCCGCGGGAAAAGGCAGGCAGCAGCAGAGGAGACCACAATCTGACCGGCTCTCCTCTATCCGCCTCGCCGGCCCCGCCGGCCCCGCGGACATCAGGCCATGAGACCATAAGCCCCAATAATGGTGAGCCGTTCACTCGTTGTGCCCGCTAGCTAGAGAGGCCGTGCCGGGCCAGGCACTTCCGAAAACAAAAACAACCAACTCTGCGGCAAATCTCTCGGAGCCTGAGCATGATCAAACTTGAATTTTCGAGTCTAAGAAAGTCACTTTCGGTGCAAGAGCAGTATACGGTCTAGAGGCCTGCCGGGGCGGGGGGACGACGGGGGCCACCATGCTGGCGGTGACACGGTGGTGACACGGGCCGCCAGTGGACTCGCTCGCCGTGCCACCCATGGCGCCCATGGCGAGTCATCCATCTCCACGGGACCCCGTGACTGATGGTTGGAGGCCGTGGTGGTGGACCTGCTCACGATGTCGATGTAGTACACTCTGAGTGGTCACAGAACACACGTACGGCGGCAGGGCAGAAACTCGTTTGCGATGAACGATGAAAGGGCGCGCGACCAGGTCACAGAGAGTTTCTCTCTATGGATCAGGTGGATTGGGTAAGATGTATTTTTCCTCCGTCCCTCGGCGGCGCCCTCGCCTCGCGGTCCCCTGGGCTCCCCGTCGCCGCGCCGCCCGCGCGAGTCGAGCCCGCGGCCAATTGTTGGTGGGGCTCTTGAGCTCCACGAGGTGTCCATGGAACCGCGGCGTGGACGGGGGGCCGCCAGCGCAGCACTCGGAGCAGTGTGCAGCAGTACTGTACGTCCCTAGTCTACAGCGAATGGCGCGGGGAGGTGGAGGTGGGGCCCGGCGGCGCGGAGGGCGCGGAGCCGCGGAGGAAAGCGAAAAGCATGCTGGCTCTGATGGACTGGAGAAGGCATATTATCTCGCCTTGTCGTAGTCGCATTCACTCTAACATCTCTAGGGCGGGGCGGGGC
>NW_026267349.1:207618-208788 GCF_000697945.3 Frankliniella occidentalis | reverse complement strand
GGGGGAGGGGGGCCAGAGCGGGGGTAGCATAACAAAACGGAGCGGCCTAACCCCTCACGCGACCCGTGCGGGGGCGGGGGCTATCGACCACCCCCGCGCCGCCCCGCGCCGCCCCACGCCGCCCCACGCCGCCCCGCGCATCCGTCCTGCTCTCCGGCGTCACGGCAGTGCGCAGCGCCGCGCATCTCCGCGCTGAAAGGAGAGAGGAAATGGGGCAGAAAGTCGAAACGGACGTTTCCGGTGTGATGTGCGTCCCAATGCGTCCGAGTTTCAACCGGGGAGAGCCCGCGCGAAATGCCCGGAGCCGGGAAAGGGAGAGATGAAGCGTGTGGAACGGTTTGAGGCGAATTTGAATGTGTGGGTGGCGGGTGGCGACGATAACGGACCGCACAGACCCACCCCACCGTGAGGGTAGCGTACGCCCCGGCCGCCCCGGGGCCGTGCTGGACTGTGGAGTATTTGAATAAATTAAACGCTCGGCTCCCTTGCGCTGCGGGTGTGCTGGAAATAAGCGTCGAGATGGAGGAAGGGGGGGGGGAGGGGGGAGGGGCGGAGCGAAGGGTTAACGCACGACGGCGCCGGTAGCGCAGGCCTCGGCCTGTATTGGGGTCGCGGCCCGCCCGCCCCGCCCCCTCCCTCCAGTGCACGGCCTCGGCCGGGGTGCCCGGCCCGGAGGACACATGGGGCGGCTGCACGCCAGCAGAACCTCGCCGACCACACCGCGGCGCGCGCGCGCCGGCCATAGCCGTCATGGCGCCCACCGTTGAGGACGGGGACGCCGCCGTCGACGCCCAGGTGCGGCTGCAGCCGCGGCGGCCCGCGGCGGCCTCCACCGCGACCTGCGCGCCGTCGACGACGGGGTGCTGGTGGGACCGGCCCGTGCAGGCCTCGCCGGCCTGGCTGTCCATGGATGGCCTCGCCGCCTGGGACGGTATCGTGAGTACGACACGGGGAGCCCGGGTCCCGCACCGCCAGCACCACACCACCTCGCACGCGCCCAACGGGACACCTGCTGTCGCCGACACGATACGACATGGCCCTGGATTCTGATGAGCAGGGGGGAATCTTTTAGATGCTGATGGAAAATTCAACACGTCACGTGACTGCTGCTCGGCGACGAGGCGTTGTTGTTGGGGGAGGGAGGATGTAGAGCGCGCTGGGGGGCGGGGG
>NW_026267349.1:205616-207568 GCF_000697945.3 Frankliniella occidentalis | reverse complement strand
CCTTCGAAGTGGAGCATAGCATAGGGCAGCGCGCGCGCGAAGTGCTTCGTCGAGTACGACATGACACAGCAACTCTGTGCCCGGCCAAAGACGAGGCCCTCCCTCCTTCCCTCCCTCCCCCATCTCGCACTTCTCATGACTTCAGTGGAAAATGAAACACGGGCACGCTGGGTATCACAAAACTATAACAGGTGGCTGACTCACGCCGCGCACCTCTGTAGTTCTACTGTGCCGCATGCACGGGTGCGGGCGGGTTGCCTACCAGCACGGGACTCTAAGGAGCCGTGGGCAGCGAGGATAGGCAAACCCACCCAAAACCCCCTTCGAATACGCTGCTGCCTTGCAGGTTTGCCTACCCTTTACGCCCGTATAGAGGCCATGGCCCCTTTTCTGTCGCTAACGACCCGCCTGAGGGGCGCGGTGCACAGAGTGGTCCCGGGGGCGCTTGCCGTGCGGTCCACTCGTGGTCCAAATGCTCTCTACCCGGCGTGGCCCAACTCATAGTATCGCCGTTAGCGAGAGTGACACACTGTTACATGATACAAGCGGCGGGGCTTGTCAGTCGATCGAGGCGTGCAGCCCCGCGCCCCACCCGGCCGCGCCCCGCCGTACCAGAGGCTGATCTGCATCATTGTAAACAATTTATTTGCCAATTTACAACATTTTCTTGTAATTTACGTTTTACAAACAACGGCGTTGTTCATTTACGATCCGTATGATCGTAAATTATCAACCTACTAATTTTGGACGTCGATGAATTCCAAATGATTGCGCATGGTCGTGTCTTAAGATTTTTTATTGTTTACATTTTGCAACATTTCTCTCGTGGAAAATTTTCCCGTGAAACACAGGAATATTGCTCGCAGTTCCTCTGGCGCCAGTATCATGCTGCCGCATTGGCGTTTACTCGCAAAGTGGCAAACTCTCTTTTTCCGAATCCCCGTCTCTTTCTCTCTAATCTCCCGTCGAAATATTCACAGGCGGCAAATCTCTCGCGGGTTCTGCGTGGGCCGGACCCTGACCCCGGATGCCCGACACCGCCGCGCTTCCATAATATTTTTCTCTTGTATCGAAAATTGCCGACTCCATCTTGAAAGTTTGTGGCGAGTGAGTGTGGTGTGGAGACTGCGGGCGTGCACGAGCCTTTGAGCGCATCACTCCGTGCACTCCGTGAGTATACGTAATCGCTCACAGCCACTGGAGGTGATCCTACACGCTCGCGAAGTGGATGCTCTGTTCACGCAGCTCGCGGCGGTGCTCGCCGGGCCCCAACAGCTGATCAGCCACGCGCCTGCCGTGCCGCCCGCTGGCGACGTCACCTCACGCTATCAACTCTCTTTCCTTTTACCTTTCAATCTCCCCAGAATCTCCCCTCTCTCTCGCCCTCTCTCTCCCTCTGGCCACCGAGGCTTTTTCCACTGGGCCATCTTTCTCTCTTTCGGTTTCCCCCTCTCCCCTCCCCCTCCCCGCTCTCTTTTCCACAAACCGAGTTATTACTCGAGCGACTGGAGCTGGAGGCCGACCGCCGACGGGAGGGGCGATGCGCCGCCGAGTGGGTTGCCTACCCGTCGGGGGCTTGAAGGGCGGTGCATCTTTGAATGCGCTCCAGTAGTGTTCGCGGGTTTGCCTCATCCCTTTCGTCCGCGAGGTAACCACCACGGCGTCTGCAGCCCTAGCGAGAGTGCCACCACCCCGCAACTAGAGAGACTAAGACACCACCCGGTACGGCGGGTGGCCCGCCTCCCAGGCGGCTCAGTCGGGGCCACTGGACACTGGGGTCACATGCAGCGCTTCCTGGAGTCGACTGCTTCCCGCGCCCCTCGGGGGCAGGTTGTCGGCAGGACGCTCGTAGGCCCCAGAAGCTCACGTGTGCGCGGGTGGGCCCGCCTTCTAGGCCTGCCCTGTGGGGGTGGCGGCCCCCTGTCCTTGAAGGGGCAGGGCTGCGCGGGGGC
>NW_026267349.1:201997-202701 GCF_000697945.3 Frankliniella occidentalis | reverse complement strand
CAGGGCGGGGCGCTGCCGCACCTGCCGTCTCGGACAGGATACACACCCCGGGGCGGGCCTTGTCACGCAACCCGCTACCGGCCCCCGAGCCCGCCCCAGGCCCGCCTCCTCACCCACAGCCGTCGTTAATGACGGCTGTCGTTGGGCCCGACTGACTCATACGCGCTCGGGTACGATGGGAAACCACCTGGGCCGGCCGACGGTCTGTGCTCTCCGCCTAGTAGAGCAGGCAGGTCACGAGTTTGGCGTTATTTAACTTTTAAAATGATCGTATTGACAGCTAGAACGTGCACTAGCGTCGGCCTGAGACTGCGCGGCAACGGTCCAGCGCTGGCTCCTCGCAGACAAAGTTTCCTTTCTCACAAACCACCAATAATTGTCTATACCCGAACTCTTCTACATTTACAGTATGCCTGCTTCGCCGTCCCACTCGGCTAGGGTAATGCATGTAATCAGGAAAGGGGAATCGGGAGAGCACTTGTGTAAGTGGTTTCTGCCTTACAGCGCCCTACCTCGCTCCCTTCCGTTACCCACAAAATAGTACCCCAAACCAAGGAAAGTTCGTAAAAGAAATATAAGGAAATTTTTGACTCTGGTTTAAGGTATTTCCATTGTTTTCAAGGAAATTAAGTTAATGACCATCTGGCCATTATGGCATCTTATAGGCGGTACACTAAGTGCGAAACAGATTAGTCAAAACTTTT
>NW_026267349.1:189817-195132 GCF_000697945.3 Frankliniella occidentalis | reverse complement strand
GGCTGGGGTTCGGGGAGGGAGTCTCTCGCTCAGGGAGAGCATGTCGGGTGAGGCCGCGGCGCGCCCAGCGCCCACCTCCTCCTGCCCGAGCCCTTTCTGATTGACTCGTGTTGCCCGCAGCCGTCGCCAACGTCTACCCCGAGCCGGCCGACAAGAAGGCCTTCATCCGGGAGGCGCAGTACAACGACAGATACGCCTGGTCGTCCGCGCTGCCCGCCGTGTACGACTGGCCCAACGGCGTGGGCGTGCACGTCAGCAACGGACACCGGGCGTGAAGGCGCACCAGCACACCCACATTGGAGCAAATTCAGTTGTTTTGTGATACTAAGATTTTTGACTCAACGTGTAGTTATTAGCTGACAGGGGGAGGGTCATATTGATCCTCCGGGGTTATATTTACGAGTGTTGTGAGGGGCTGTTTGGTCCGGTGGAGTCTCATCTCTACTTACTTCTGGTGGAGTTTGACTTTTCATGATGCATCATTTTCACCTGCATGGATTGACGAGCCCTGGTCCAACTTTCCGGACGCGAGAGCCCTGGGGTGGTCAACTACGATCTCTCACTATACTTTTACTTTTGGTGGCCAAACATAATTTTGGTCTTGACTTTACTGTACATTTCATATTCATTGTAATTTATTTATTTTCAAAGAAGAAATTTTGTAGAAGAAATAGAAGTTAAATATGGGTTCGCATGGGAGGGGGTGGGGTGGGTCACTGTGATTTTGTTTGGATTTACTAATTAGCTGAGCGTTGTATCTCCTTTAATTAAAGATCATTCCGGCTCTGCAATAAAGTATGCCTGTGCATAATATATTGTTTATAGTTTACATAAGAAAGTGTTAAAACTATAGTTTGTATTTTTCTTTCTGACAAAAAATTGTATTTATAATAGATAAGTTTTATATATTTGGAGAGTTCCTCCATGTTATGTTCTTCCATGATTCTGTCCGTTTCCTTTATTACGAGAAATAAAGAACAAAATAGATTTTTTAAATTGTGTTTCATAATTATTTTATAATCAAAAATGAAAGATGCTGAAAACAGAGAACCGTGTCTCAGGGGTGCGACACCAGAGTCTTCGCTTTTTCTGTCACACACGGAAAGGCTGCAAACGTCTTACACATAGTATTATACAAACAACTTTACACGTCAATAGCACATGCTACTGTCGACGCGTTTCAAACACTTTTCGTCAACTTTCTGTCGTGCTGTAGTAGAAAAGGATAGGTTTTTCCCAATCTTTTACTGGCACCGACGCGACGCACTTCGGAATTTGCCGCGGCACCGCGGCCCGCGAAAAACCGACCGTCTTTTGTTCACATCTACAAATATGTTTCTCATACTTTATCTGCCCGGTGCTGAGTTTCTCATAGATATTTACCCCCCGTGCTTGTTCGTCGGCAACACATGTACACAACACACACGTGCTTTGCTCTAGGACATCGTTGTAGGTACGATTTAACTACGATACTCCTCGAAATTTGTTTTGAACGTCTTCTCTGTGAAACATCTGAAATCGGTCACCATTTGGAAGCTCGTCTAGACGATGCTTTTTGCTTCGTCTCAGCCCCTCGCACATTCCATGATGCGCTGAGGTTAGACCTCCCTCTCCCTGACGCTTGTGAACAGCATTTTAGAAGTGTTTTCCTTCTATTCCAGACTCTTTTGGTCCCAAACCGGCTGAACCATGTCTTTCCGAGGCGGTGGTGGACGTGGTAGAGGTATGTATCGCGGCATTGACCTGGAGTGGTTGCCGGCACAATGCTCTAGCAGGTAGTTGCGTCCTATTGTAGCACGAAGCTGTGCATTGTTAGAGAAGAGTATTTCAAATTTGCAACATTTCGAATCTTGTCCTGCACCACAGGTGTATGTTTAAAGTGAGACGTGGAATGTTGTGGTTGTGCTCTCTTCTATCATCACAACTATTCTTGAAGCAGTTTATGCCTCACTTTTCTGTTTCTTTTCCTGCCGTTTCTGATAGTGTATATTTTCTACAGGAGGTGGTGGAGGAGGTTTCCGAGGCAGAGGCGGTGGTGGTGGTTTTGGAGGCCGAGGGGGAGGAGGTGGATTTAACAGAGGCTTTGATCAAGGACCTCCTGAGCAGGTAATTTGTGAATTTTGATAACATCGTTCTCTTCCTCGTGGCAAACTTGTATAATTGTTTTTAATGTTTTCTTCAGGTTATCACTCTTGGTCACATGACACACACTTGTCAAGATGACCTTGTTGTCAAAGTTGAGATAGAAGAGGTTCCATATTTTAATGCACCCATTTATTTAGAAAACAAAGAACAAATAGGCAAAATTGATGAAATTTTTGGAACTATTAAAGATCATTATGTGTCTGTCAATCTTGGTGAAAATTTCAAAGCTAAATCCTTCACAGCCAACCAAAAGGTAAGATTACCATTTTGTTCCCTGACGTTTCTGAAATATCTCTTTGAAAGGAACCGCTTCTAATTCGCCTTGTGTTTGACGTTTCTTTTCCAGCTCTACATAGACCCTGCCAAGCTGCTGCCTCTTGCGAGGTTCCTGCCGCAGGCCCCTGGTGCCAAGCGAGGCCGTGGAGCCGGTGGTCGCGGAGGCCCTGGTGGACGAGGCCGAGGCGGTGGTGGTTTCGGAGGCCGCGGTGGTGGCGGCGGCCGAGGAGGGTTCGGTGGCCGCGGCGGTGGAGGTGGACGCGGAGGGTTCGGCGGCCGCGGTGGAGGCGGCGGCGGCTTCAACAACCGGGGAGGCGGCGGCTACGGAGGCGGCGGCGGCGGGGGCGGCTATGGCGGAGGCCGCGGGCGCGGCGGTGGAGGCTTTGGAGGACGAGGTGGTGGCGGTGGAGGCGGCAGCTGGAACAGATAAACTCAGAGGACAAATAGTGATAGTTTTTATTTTATTTTTAATGTTTTGGGAGGTTACTTATAGTTTGCAATTTCTTTTCCTAATGTTATCATCGTTTAAGTCAGTTCTGTGAACGTTGAGCCCAGCTAGCTTCTCATGTTTCTGTCCAGATTGAACGATTATTTTCATTTGTCTCGCTTATCTTACTGACAGTTGTACCCAAGTTTAGTGCTTTGGGTCCAGATTATTATTTTTTTCTGATCTAGAGTAAATCAGTTACGGATTGTATGAATTTTGACTGAGGTGAAATTGAACTATGACAAATGATTGATCTAAATTCAAAGAATTTTTATTTTTGATAAATGTACGTGTGGATGTGTACAGATTGTACACAAGTTTTATTGTGTACTGGTATTATTACCTTTCTGCTTGTTGTTGTTGTATAAGCTGATGTACAATATCAGTATTTGAATAAACTTCAAATTACAATTGTTGCTTTCTCATTCATTATTTATTAAAATAAAACCTTACTTTGGAGAATTCTTTTATAATACAACATATTATTAAGATCAATTTTCAAAATGTAAATGTGTAGCTTTCACAACCTCAGCCTTTCTCAACAGTTTCTTCTTTCCCCGTTCTTTAACAACTTTAACTTTATTCCCCAGTTTAGCCTCTCTGTCCTTAGATATCTTGTCCCAATAACTCTTCTCATCAGCACCTGAATACAATATGCAAATTAAGAAAATGACAAAAGATAATCAAGAAGAAAAAGTATTAAGTCTACTTACCACTTAACACTGACATATTTTTCCAAAATTTAATTTGAAGTAGATGCTGGGCCTCTGAAGGTCCAGAGCACCTTAGAAATGCTTCAAAGGCTCCTTCATTTACATCAACATATTGAACACCAGGCTGAGTTCTTGCTTCTGCCTGAAAACATATTTTTATATTAAATGGGAAAGAATGGATTTAAAAAAAGAGGGCACTATTTGCAAAGGTAGGATTTTGATTGAATAAGTACCTTGAAAGCTTTGAGATCTACCATAGGCTCATTGAATTTGACACACACAATGACTCCAGGGACAAATGTAACTCGTGGTTTAGGTGCATCAGCTGGTGGTGGGGGTGGCCTCATCTCCTCGTCACGTCCATGGTCTAGACCATAAGGTGGATAATGGGTTTGTCTACGCATAAATCGAGCTTCTAGCACTTGTTGTTTCACTTTTCTCATATTAACTCTTTGCATGTTAAGATACTTGTTCCTCAAGCGCTTCCATTCTTTCCTGCAAAGAAACAAATGAATGAAAAATAATGGAATATCAAGTGAGAATGAGTGTGTACTAAAGGAGGGGAAAACAAGTTATACTTTGACAGAACCACCATTCCATGAGCAAAAATTTCATATTCCTTGGGTCTCTTCTTCTTCTTACGATTCTTTTTTTTCTTTTTTTCAGAAGTGGGATCATCAGTTTTACTGTCTTGGCCACTTTCATTTGCACTTTCATCTGAAACAAATATGATTTGAAGTTGTATTATTTAACAAAATACCATGGTAAACAGGAGAAAAATCCAATAAAGCTGCAAAATACTTACCATTTTTACTCTCAATATCTGGCTTTTGTTCCACACTTTCAGTTGTCAATCGTTCCTTTTTAGAATCCTTTGAGTTATTTTCAACCTCTTCAGTCTTTTTACCTTTTTTATTTGCATTTTCCACAACATCTTCTGAATTGTCTATCTTGCGCTTTTTAGAGGATTTTGAAAGAGAATTGCAGTTTTCTAAATTTGTGTCTGGTGTATCTTCGTTTTTAATGCATGCAGAAGAGTCTTCTTGGCCTGGACAGTTTTTACTATCAGTTGTACATTCTTCTAGTTTGCCCGACTTGTGAAGTTCAGGGACAGGTAAATTTTGATTGTCAAATGTTTTAATACTACACAACTTTTCAGGCAACATGTGTGGTGACAAGCAGCTTCCTTTTTCTTTAAATATCTACAAAGAGAGTTTGATAAATAAGATACTTAGTTTCCAATGATTATGAAATGCAATAAATAACAGAACCTACACGTATGGTCTCCTCAGCATCTTTGGGTGTGTCAAATTCAACAAATGCAAAGCCCTTCCTTTGTTGAGTATTACTGTATTTAGGAACAGACACATAGACAACTTTGCCAAATTCAGAAAATACCTTTGTCAGCTCATCATGTGATATTTCAGGAGGCAAATTTTCCTACAAAAGAAGTAATGAAAAAAGTTAATAAACAAGTACAAGCTGGCCTAGACTAGATGTGTTGTCTCTTGTGAAACTAGGTGTAAAATTTACCACATAAACAGTACAATCATCCTCATTGTCTTTAATTTTCATAGGTGTTTTTCGTCGCACTTTCAGGGAGTCTTCAGATAATTCTAGAATCTCAGATTTTCTCACAGCCTTGGCAATTTCCTCAACAGTTGATACCAGTTTGATAATTTTATTAAATTTTA
>NW_026267349.1:188674-189767 GCF_000697945.3 Frankliniella occidentalis | reverse complement strand
GGGGGGGGGGGCGTCAGGAGCGCTCTCATTGGTCCCTTGAGATGTTCTCACGCCCCCGCCCGCGTGCGTTCCCCATCATTGTCCCTTTTCAACATTATTGTTGTTTTGTTTTCAGGCCCGAGTCTGACGTCCGCGCCGTGGTGGTGACGGACGGCGAGCGCATCCTGGGGCTCGGCGACCTCGGCGCCTACGGCATGGGCATCCCCGTCGGCAAGCTGGCGCTCTACACGGCGCTCGCCGGCATCAAGCCCAGCCAGCTGCTGCCCGTCACCCTGGACGTCGGCACTAACACCCAGGTGAGGGGACAAGGGTTGAAAGTCCTGGAAAGTTTCCGGAAAATTTCCGGAAATTTGCCGAAAAAATGAGGAAAGTTTCCGGAATTGTGGAAAAATTCCCAGGCCCCGGAATGTATTTTTGTTTTGTTTTTTCCCGAAAATGTTCGGAAATTTCCAACCCTAGAGGTAAATTTTCCAGAAAAGTCCAAGTTTTTCCGAGGAATAAAAACAAACATTTGTTCGAACCTTTCGAACTATATAGGCATATGCCAGGTGCATGGACGAGGGAAGGTGTACATGGGCCATCATAGAAAACAGGGGGGTTTCTTACGTCATCTCATTGATTTATTTGCAAGTTCTCGTCAAACGAACATTGGTTTTAAAACTTAGAGTGCATAGTAGTACATGTCCTCCTTGGGGTAGAAGCGACCAAAGCTGCGGTAGTAGCTGCTGGGGCTATAGAAGAAGTTGCGCTTGGGGTAGTATTCGGAGTCGAAGTAGTTGCCGAAGCGGGGGTAGTACTCGCTGGGGTAGTAGCGGCTGGAGACCGGCAGCGCAGACTCAGAGTAGAAGCGCTTGGAGATGGGGAGCTCGCTGGAGTAAGAGCTGACGATAGGGGCCTTCTCGTAAAAGCGGCTGGCGGGGAACTCAGTGGAGTAAGAGCTGACGGTGGGGGTCTTCTCGTAGAAGCGGCTAGCGGGGAACTCAGTGGAGTAAGAGCTGACGATGGGGGCCTTCTCGTAGAAGCGGCTGGCGGGGAACTCAGAGGAGTAAGAGCTCACGATGGGGGCCTTCTCGTAGAAGCGGCTGGCGGGGAA
>NW_026267349.1:174667-179079 GCF_000697945.3 Frankliniella occidentalis | reverse complement strand
ATACCTCCAGAGGCACATCTGAAATAATAATATAATAAAACTATTAGTATGCAAGTCTAGAAGGACAGTACTTACACAAGATATCACAAGTCATAAGACTACTTCTGATCTTACATGGATCATCCTCAACTAGCTGACTTAAATATCGGTCTTTAGAAAGATTGGCATCACCAAAGTAAAACTCCATTTGATCCAGAACAGTTTTGTACAGTTGTTTTTTACGCCGCCGTCCTTTGACTTTACCATTTTCCTCGGTGCAGTCATAACCATCTTCCAAATACATTGGATGACCACCAACCATGGCACCTAAATGAAAAACAATCCATTTTAAATACAAGTATTTTCTCAAAGTTGTACTTAAAACAATCATACTTTTTCAAAAGCAGTGTGGGGAAGCTAGAGGTTAGTGCATAAAGTTTCTTGTTTTAACCAATTCAAAATTTATTTGCTGATACCATTTTACAGATGGGGTCACACAAGATTCATAAAAGAAAGAAACAGTGATGTAACTACGACAAGGAGACTTAAAGCGTTAAAAGCTATTTTATTGAAAATAGTTTAATGTGTGAAATAGTCATCACAACAGAAAGATATGTTTCAATTGAATGTGCATCATAAATTGTTTTCAAAAACAGAAATCCCACAGTCTTACCATGAGGCAACATCCAGTCCATGACGGTTCTGCTCGTTATTACTTTCAGTAAGAAACTTTAACTAAGAATCTGAGTCCCACTGACAAGTTTCGGCGTTTGCATATAACCTCCAAATCACCCACACCTCCTCAACCCAAACAAACAAAACACAGACGACAGCACAACCGTCATTTGTCGACCAAGGGTGGTTTCAGTTCGAGTCCAATATGCTCTTCACGTTCTGCCTCGTGATTGGTGCAATGTTTCCACACGGCCAGATGTGCGAAGCAGTTCGTAGCTCAACAGCCCCCGTCGGGTCTGTTTTTGTTGGTTTGAGATTTGCCGGCAAGTTCCTCATGTGTTCATACATAATTTGCGGCGATTGTCGTGTTCCTTTTTTCTGAAATTTTAAACTTGTTGGTTAACATTTGTAAAATGTCGTAAATGTGTTGTTTGTCACGATGTCTGACATATTCTACACGCGTGACGCTATCAATCTTCTAAGTGGGAAGAAGATATATTTCATAGGAGATAGTAGTAAGTTAATTATTGCCGAGATTAATCTCAATTATCTCATTTCACTTAGCTTTTGCAAATATACTTTCAACCATCATGTATTACAGACATTCGAGCATTGTACAAAGATGTTGTCTGCCTGCTGGTGCACAATCGGCTCCTGACAGAAAAACAACTAAGACAAAAGGTATCATAAAAGTTTGGTGCACCTGTATGTTTTTTTATTTTCGTTTTCAATCATCAGCTGGAATCTGAATTTTGTGTTCAGGCTGAGGTAACTTTCCTCGGGGATGAATTACTCAGAGGTTCACCTCTTACCAAAGGAAGAGCATACACAGAGGACAGACGTTTTAAGGTTCTTGTTTTACGAATACACTTTGTTAGTAAACTGCAGGGTGGAAGTTGATGGTGTGATTCAAACTAATAATGAGAGTTTTCTTGTAGCCGAGACACCTACATACACATGTTGAATTTCATTTTATCACAAGATGCTTAAATTTGGACCTTGAGCTCATGCTGGATGACTTCAGAAGTAAAAAGGTATCAGCTCCAGATATAATTGTAATGAACTCAACACTCTGGGATGTCAATCGGTGAGCTACTGTGCCAACTGCCAATACTGACTACAGATGCAGTGACTTGAACGAGTATCATGATGTTTTGAAAATTTTCAGCTGGGGATGGAATGGGGTTGAGAAATTCAAGGAAAATATGCAGGAACTGATGAAATTATTTAAGAGTTCCTTACCACCCTCCTGTCTAGTGATCTGGGTGACAGCCCCCCCTCTTGCTGTCGAAATCAGAGGGGGTTTTATGATAAAACAGGTAATTATTCAAACGGTTTCTGGCCAACTCAAATGATATGAGCACTGTCATACCTCACTATTTCCCCTTTTCTTGTCACATCTGCCTTTTAAATTGCAGATAGAATATGCCAAGTTCACCATGAGGTTTCATGTGATGGAAGCTAACATGTATGCTCAAAAGCTCCTTGCCGAAAATGGCTATAATGTGCTGGATTTTCATTTCCATTTGAGGTGGCTGGTCCACAGGTAGGTTTATATGCCAGAGACTAGCTAGCGCGTTGTAGGATGTCGTGCTGATCTGTTCGAACATGTTCACTCGCAGGCGCAATCCCGACGGGATGCACTGGAGCAACAAGGCCATGAGGCACCTCACCAACCTCTTGTTCACGCACATCTGTAAGTCTCGCTGACGGTCCTGGTTCGTCTGTCTTGGTGTGGGGCTGGCGACCGACCTCAGATGACCTGACGCATATATGGCTTTTCTTGTCGCGCCGCAGCGCTCGCGATCGGCGTGCCGCTGCCCGGCAACTACCACAGCAGCCTCCTGGAGAAGCACAAGAGCCTGGCGCGCCTGGAGCAGGCAGACCTGGAGGCCGACCCCTGCGACTTCACTGACGACGTGGAGCTGACGGACGCGCCCCAGGCGCTGCTGCCCACCCCGGAGCTGCCGCAGCAGCGCGCCCTGCGCCCCGGCGGGCCGTCGTCCTGCTCCGTGTCGTCGTCGTGCTCCTCGAACTCCTCGGCGGGGAGCTCCAAGTTGCGCGCGCGGCCCCCGCCGCGGGTGGCCACCCGCCCCAGCAGCAAGATCGCCGTGGTCCAGAGTGGCGGCGGCGGCCCCAGGCACCCGCCCGCCCCGAGCCGCTCGAGCTGGAAGGCGCCAGGCAGGGGCGGCGGCGGCAGTGGGTACCACAACAGTGGGTACCACGGCGGTGGGCACCGCGGCGACGGTGGGTACCGCGGTGATGGTGGGTACCGCGGTGGAGGGCACCGTGATGACGGTGGGTACCACGGCGGCGGGCATCGCGGTGGCAGAGGGTACTATGGCGGCGGCCAGCGCGGCGGCGGTGGGTACCACGGCGGCGGAGGCGGCGGCGGCGGCGGCGGCGGCGGCGGCCACCGCGGTGGCTGGGACAACAGCAGCTACGGAGGCACGGACTACGACTACACCGAGGACGGTGAGTGTTCAAGTATTTTGCTATCTGAGGAGCTTCTCTTTGACGGCGACGTGCGGGGGCGGGGCGGGGTGGCCACCACCATCACGTCGATGTCGCGAGGTCGACGGCGTGCTCACTGCGGTCCCCGCCGCCCGCCGCCGGGCTCCGCTCTGCCTACATGGTCGCATTTTGTCCCGCAGGCCCGTACTTCGAACAGCAGCCGCAACAGATCGAGTCGCATTGGGGGCCGGCGCGGCGGCAGCGACACCACGGTGATCGTCGGCACCGGCCCTACTGAGGCGCAAGTGCACCAGAAGGTCCCTGCGCATTCTATGCTGACTTGTTTTTCCTACGGGTACATTTTAGTTTAGCTTACAAAGTCTTAAATGTGATGGAACCTTTGTCACGTTTACGACCTTGAAAAGTTTGTTATTTTTTTTACTTTTTTTATTTACCAATAATTGCTTTGTTGAATTGCGATGACTGCTTTGTTGTACGTAATATAAGTAGGATTGAAGTTCCGTTTTTCTCGTTGTTGTTGTTGTTGACGCTCCCCGGGGGCCTCCTCAACTCCCCGACACTGGTCACCCTAAAGGCCTTGCTTGTCCGTCCAAAAGTTTTGCGCGCCTTTGCTGATGTAATTGCAAGCAAGTCGACCAGTCGACCCCCCACCCAATACCCCCGCGTTCTCTCGGGCTTCCGCACTCCGCCCAACGACTGGGACCGGGGCCGTGTTTGGTGTCGATACCGCCGTGGTAGTTTGCGCCCTTGTGGCGGGACACATCGCAAGCCGCGGCAAAGGCCAAAGGCTACCCCCTGCTGCCGGGAAGCGACCGACTCTCTGGCGAGCAGGAAGTTTCGGCTGTAGAGAGGGAGGTGCCGCGCGCAGATGGGCTGTGATGATCGATCACGCTCCTCAGTGCGATCGGAGTAAGTCACGATGCTTGGGGAAGGGGGGGGGGGGGCTATAGGGCGCGTATAACAGGGTTTGAGGGGCTGTAAGAATCAGCACTGGCGGCGTTGAACGGCAAGCGGTTGGCTAAGCGGGCTGCAGCTTGAAAGAAGTGCCCTTCCTTTGCTGCCGGCGCGAGGTCGGTCGGCTGCGACTGAGCGCTTCCGCCGAGTGGTTGAAGTACGGCAGGTAGCTGGCTCTGGGCGAGGGTGCTGGCGCTGCTCGGGCGCGCGCGGGGGAGTTTCGGCGGAAGATGGGGTCCGCGGAGGCCGCCGGGGCGGGGTCGCGCGCGGGCGTCGCGGGGGCGTCGCGGGGGCGTCGCGGGGGCGTCGCTGGGGCCCCGGGCGTGGGG
>NW_026267349.1:173266-174507 GCF_000697945.3 Frankliniella occidentalis | reverse complement strand
GAGCTAGGCCCCTGGTGCCCCCACCTTCCCCCCGCGCGGGGCTGGGCTGGGCTAGGCTCGCCGGCGGGGGCCGTGCCAGTGATGCAAGCAGCACCGGGGCCAGCGGACCACTAGGCAGCCCGCCGAGCAGCGACGAGCACCGCGGGCAGGCGCACCGCGCACCGCGCAGCGCACCGCCGAGCTAGCTCACCGACCCGCCGGCTCACCATGGACTCGTCCATGTCGGTGGACTACGGCACCGCGCTCTACGTGGAGGACGACAAGGACGGCAAGAAGGACGACGTGGACGCGATGGACACGTCGACGCGGGGAGGCGGCCAGGACGTGGACATCTGGACGGGCACGAGCACGGCGGGGCTCGACGAGGCGAGCATGCTGCAGCACCCGGGCGTCAACGGCGTCCCGTCCTACTACCCGGTGTACGGCAACGGCGGCGTCAACGGCCTCAGCAACTTCAACGGCCTCAACGGGGGCGTGCCGCGCCGCGGCGGCGGCCCCGCCCAGCCCGCGCACCTCCCGGGCTACCAGGTGGCGGCGCAGGGCGCCAGCCTCGGCGCCAGCCAGCCCTCGGGGCCCACGGCGAACTGGGCGCCGCCGACGTACCACATCCCCAAGTGGATCAACGGCGGTGCCCCGCCCGGGTGCACCCCGCCGGGCCGGGCCGGCCAGCCGCCCTGGACGCACCAGCAGCTGACGGCGCACCTGCAGCAGCAGTACCCGGGGCTACGCGGGCCCATCCCGCCCTCCATGCTGGCGCGGTGGAACCCGGGCGGCGTCACGGCCGCCAACCAGAGCAGCGGCGGCGGCGGCGGCCGCGACGGCGGCAACGTCACCCTGGCCAGTCTCGTCGGCATGCCGCCCGGCCTCCAGGGCCACGGCAGCCACCAGGGCGGCCACCAAGGCCTGCAGCAGCAGACCCAGCACCACCAGCCCGGCCTCGGTGGCCACGGCGGCGTCCTGGGCGGCGGCCAGCGCAAGGCCAGTCCCACCTTCGGGCCGCAGCCCGGCCGGGTCCTGACGCCCACCAAGCAGTTCCGACGCAGCGCCTCGTACCCGGGCAAGCCCTACGGACAGACGCCCTCCTTCGAGATCACCGGCGCCGACGAGAACCACATGCTGAACCCCTTCTCCATCAGCGCGCAGCAGGTGAGTGCCAGCCCGTCACGTTGTTCTTTACCTCGGTGTTCAGTGGCGCAGCGCAGCCTACAATAACACGAATCGACGTGTGCCTCGCCCGCCCC
>NW_026267349.1:167472-168861 GCF_000697945.3 Frankliniella occidentalis | reverse complement strand
ACGCCCGCTGCTGCACCGGGCAGTATTAGAGTGTATACAAAGCCTGATGGGTGCAACAACGGGCAATTTTTCTCGCAAGTTGTTACCACTTGGCACAAGTATTTACCACCAGCGACTACACACTAAATCCGTATGCATTGTGCTGTGCATAAACTAGGTTTATGCATAAACATGCAGAATTTTATTCAGCTATAATATTATGCACATAACTATGCATAATTATGTACATAATTATAGATAAAACTTGTGCATACTTATGGCTGTATGAAATTCTGCATGTATATGCACAGTAAAATGCATAAGGGTTTAGTGGGTACATTTATTGTAGGTGTCTTATTGGCAAATTTTGAGTGTTTGAGTGGAAGCAAGGAAAACAGAACCAAAGAATTCTAGCTTTAAAAAAAGTAACATTATGCACATACTCCTTTAAAGGTAGTTAACCTAGATTTGTATACAAAAGATTATATAATCTACAATTTTCGAATTTCCTGACCACACACTAAAATCTTACGAACTTTTTTTGTCCATAGCTTACTGAAATCTGTAAACATGCTAGTGTACGCTTTTTATAACATGCCAGTGTTTGGTCATACTGATGTCTTAAAAAACGAATTAGTTCATACTGGCGTGTAACAAAAAGAAAAAATCGTAAGCTGCCATGAGCATATACCAGGTGACCAGGTGGCTGATTCACACTGCGCTGTTTCGTAGTTATACTGTACCGCATCCACCGGTGCGGGCGGGTGGCCTACTCGCAGCACACGGCTCCTTATGGCCCCGGTGTGCACCCGTGCGTGCGGTTCTGCGTAACTATGAAGTGCGAGGCGTGAGTCAGCCACCTCGTATGTTTACAGATATCAGTGATAAGCTATTAACAAAAAAGTTCTTGAGATTGTAGCGAGTACACTACATCAGGTTTGAAACATCAAAACCGATTTTCAAAGCGCGATCTGTCGCTTTGTTATGTGTGCGAACCTCTACTCCTAGACGTCTAGACGAAGGCGGCGTCGGCGTCGGTTGCGACTGCGATGATCCCCTCCCTTCCCGCCGAACGGCGCATCAGCGAAACTCAATTTAAAGTACATTTTCCTTGCCGCGACGCGCAGCCTCGGCTCCATCCTGGCACCTGCTTAGCTCCGCAGCAGAGAGAGGGGTCGGAGAGGGGGGTGGGGCCGACCGCCCCACGCTGCTGTCGCTCGGCGTGCACGGGGACGTGCACAGCGGACCTCATGCAGGCTGAGTGCACCCCGGTACGATGTCACAGCGCCCGCCACTCTGCTCCTCCGCCTACCGGAATCGAGTTCCCCTTGTCGATGAGCGAACAGAATGATCGAATTTGTCCTCGCCATCGCCATGGGCGCGGAGCTGTGCTGCTCTCGCAGGTGCCTG
>NW_026267349.1:162033-162767 GCF_000697945.3 Frankliniella occidentalis | reverse complement strand
TGAGACTTCTGTCCAAGACATGAGACAGACATGAGACAGGCATGAGACTTTGCCCATGGTGCCCCCCGACCGAGGTCATGTCCGGTCTCATGTCCAGTCTCATGTCCGTCTCATGTCCGTCTCAGGTCCAGTCTCAGGTTTTCTAGTCTCTGTCCAGTATAGTCTCATGTACCCCCAGCCTTTTGCCTGGCCGGGGGCGGGCGGCAAGGGCTGTAGAGTTAGGGTTGCACCGTGAAAAGAGGATTAGTCGTCCGAACATTGACGGCAAAAAGAAGAACACATCTATAATTTAGAGAAAACTGTGATATTGTGAGAAAGTCTCCTCAAAATTGAGGCAAATCCCTATTTGTATTGAGGAGGCCTCCTTAAACTCTCACGAGTTTTCCTCAAATTGTGAGAATTCTTCAAAGTATTTATCTTTTTAAATAGTCCGACCCTGCTTTTACTGTGTTCAGGTTTGCTACTTCATCGACATTTCGCTATGTGACAACGAATCTTGGTTCTGATAATTACCAGTCCGACTAATCACCAGCTTCCTCATTTCATTTCTATTTGCCATCCTGAGATTAATGGCTTATTTACTAGCTCTGGTGACCTGTGGACCAGCGCAGCAGATGCCGTCTGTTGTGTCCAGCACCATAGCCGCCGGGCCCCCGGCCGCCGCCAGCAGCTGGACTAAGCAAAAGTTTGTTCAATGCAGCTCGCCGCATCCTATCCGCCCCGCCCCATACCAC
>NW_026267349.1:159211-161983 GCF_000697945.3 Frankliniella occidentalis | reverse complement strand
CCCTCCCCGCCTGCATGAATAGGCGAGACGAGGACGTTGACGGTGGACGCTTGCTGCGACGAGTCCACAGGAAACAGAGAGCGCAGGCCAGGGCCCGACAGGGTCGTCCACTGTGGAAAATGCATTTTGTTCACGTGCAAACTGACGCACAAAGATCCTATGGACATTCTTAAATTACAACTTACTGATTTCCGTGCGAGCGCGTAAGCGCAGTACGTTCGTTCATACAGAAACCAGCAAGCTGAGAATAAACAAGCTCATAACATTTTAGCGTGTATGATATACAAACGTTCCCAAACGACGTTGTAAATTGATCATGGCACATTTTCTCACTTTGTCTACGCGTGTTTTTCACCGTGATGCCGGCCGAGCTTCTGACGAGCCGCAGTAGCTGCTGAGCTGCCAGATACCCACGCGCCGCTCTTACCCCTCTGGGATTGAATCGTTTGCGTGCATTTAACATGCACGCTGTGATCGATCCTGAATTTTGTTACTCTCAGACCTGTACTGATATATTTATTAGTAGCTCATAAAGGTTTTTATGCAGCAGGATTACTGACTAATTTTTTACTTATTCTGTATATTGTAATAAGTAACTCACTGAGAAAAGAAAAAATTGTCATTAATTAAAAACAAAATAATTTCGTATAACTGATGAAAACAGTTGTCAGTAGCTTATAACGGTTTTTACGCAGAAGGAATACTGACAAAGGGTGAAAAAATCAGTAACAGGATGAGAGTGACAGTCAAAGCCACAATTTTCTGTACAAATTTTAAACTTAGAAATAATGTTAAATAGTTTTTATGCCTATGGATTTATGTGAATTTGACCTGCATACGTGCACTCTTTTGAATGTTCGATTTCTTAAACAATAAATCCGTGCAGATTGCATGCGATGTGCGTGTGACAAGTAAAGCAGTGCCGCTCGGATCAGGGAGCAGCAAGAATGAGGACTGCTCCCGATCGGGATTGGCGTTTGCATGTCGCGTTAACAATGCCGGCCTTGGCGTGCAGTCACGCTGCACGGGAGCCGCTGCATGTCCGGTCCATAACGCCACACAGAGACAAAACCGTAAACGGCATCCTTTTTTCTAGTTGTTCCATTTCTCCAGTCCTCAGTAAATCTAAATAACAGCAATTTGGATCGCGCATGTATGACGTCCATGGGCCGAGTGATAGCCCTGCTTTAAAAATAAAATAAAGTACAAAAATGCACATCAAGACACAAACGAAAAAGAAAAGAGAGACTTTGTTCTTCTGATCAAACTGTTTGACAGGCTAAACACGATTGGTGACATCGACAGTCCGATTATTACATCTAGAAGTTGGTTGCCGCTATCGGACAGTTGTACAATGACGTCAAAGGAGAGTCTCTTTTTTTTTTTTGGGGGGGGGGGGGGGGGGCTTACAAGTGTCTGATTGCACCGGATCGCACACTTAAACAAATTTCTTGTTCTTCTTTCGCTTGCAGCTTTCGATTCTTTCCCTTTTAAATACAGTTTGTTCACTGCAAGAAAGTCTTTTCTTTTTCTGTCTAGAGCTGGATTTTTGTGCATGATCTTATAGATTTTGAAAAGATCAGGAAAGACGAAAACTCCCGCGCGTGTAAACAAAACATTCCCGCCTCCAGGCGCGCCGTGCCCGTATGCCCCCCGCCGCCGCCTATGCGGTCCCCAATTGATGTCGACTCAACGGAAGTAGCGGCTCCAGCCGCGTCGCCTCTATTACATCGCGCGTACGGTGTCGGACAGAGAGAGAGGGAGAGAGAGAGAGAGAGAGAGAGAGAGAGAGAGAGAGAGAGAGAACCCTAAACACTAATCTTTGACTATTCCAAACTGTTTTATCTACATAAACCTAGTGAAATAGACTGTAATATGGAAATTGCTGACGCAGTCGTGATAAGAATCAGTCAGGCCGGATTGAAGCTCCAGCTGCTGCTCACGCTCATGGCGGATAATGCGAGCAGCGGGACATATAAGCGGTGAGAGACGTAATGCTTTTGCTCGACGAGCCAGCAGCGGAACCTGCTCACGAATAAAAGATGATCAGCTGATTGACTCGGATGGCTCTGTTGGACAACGGGCTCGTCGCAGCCACGGCCGGGGGTGGCGAGGGGGAAGGGGGGACGTGTTCATAAAAGCATCCAACGCCATCAGCCAAGTTGGGATAAATTTAAAAATTGAATTACGCCCGGGCTCGCCTGAAAGTGCTGTAATTATAGTGCCTTCCGGTGGAAAAGGGGAGGGGGGAGCGACAAGGGTTGGGTGCCCGTCTTGTGTCCTGTTCACTTCCCCGTCTCTTCTCTCTCTCTCTCTCTCCTCTCTCTCTCTCTCTCTCCCCTTTCCCCTTTCCCCTTTCCCCTCTCCCCTCTCCCCTCTCCTCCGCTTTCCACTGTAATTCTAGGTATGGTACTTTTCACACATGTTTTCGTGTGATAAAATCCTCTGCGGGTGATTTTCATGATGTATCACTCCTGAGGGAGTAATAACATTTTCATCACAAATTTTGTGTTATACTTATTGCAAAATAATGCGATGCATTCGGATTTATTGCAAAACTGTGTTATGCACATTGCATAAAAGTATGAAACCTCTAGGTATCGCACAAATAAGAGATGATCTGATCACCTCAAATACGAGCAACGAATTTAATGTTGTTTTTCTGTGATGATCGATCATCACAGCATCGTGCAATGTTTTTGTATCACTACAAACGTGCAATCGGTATCACACTCTGATTCATAGGGATCTCCCCTACTCTCTCCCGCTCTG
>NW_026267349.1:155153-158892 GCF_000697945.3 Frankliniella occidentalis | reverse complement strand
CCTCTCCCTTCTGTTGCGACGGAGGACGCGGAAACGACGTCGCGCACTGTGTCGCGGGGTGGCGGTGCGTGGCGGGCGGGTTCTGCTTTCAATCGATGCCAAATAATATACCTCGTTTGGAACAAGTCGCCGTTTCCGCGGGAGCCCGTAAAAGAACTGGCGACGCAGCAGACTGGGCGACGGCGGTGGGCGCTACGGCGTTGGTGGTGCGAGGCTGAAGCTGGAGATGCCGCCGGGAGGTAGGCGACCCGGCGCGCGTCTGGCTGCCCACGCTCGCCCCCCGGCAGCCTGACGCTCCAACGCCCAAAGCATAAAACGAAACACAATACTCCGGAACAAGGCAAAAGTAAATAAATCCGCGTCGGTTCAGTGTGCAAACCGTACCGACCGTTCTGCAAGGAAATGGCTTCCCAACCCTGTCATTGCCGCGTTTTCCAATTCATTTACTTTCACGGGCCTACAATATCACTTGTAACCTGTCGCTAAAAATCTATGATCGTGGTCTTATAGACACATTCTTTATTCTCAACAACCTCACTGTTATTAAGATACTGTGACGTCACATTTTATATAATGTGAATTATGTCACATTATTTAGAATATCATGTCACATTCTTTAGAACGTGACATACATTTTGCGCCGCTCTGCCTTTAGGGGCTCAGTGCATAAGAGGCATACCTATGTCACGTGAAAACGAATGTGACATGATATTCTAAATAATGTGACACAATTCACATTTTATAGAATGTGACGTCACAGTATTTGAATAACAGTGCTGTGAGCAAGATTGTTCTTGTGCCTCTGAAGTACGTTTTCGATGTGCAGAGGGTTGCATTCGGTTACAATACACTTGTAAACAGAGTGTTATGTGCCCATAGAAGGAGGAATGGTTTCGTTTCGGGCAACCTAGGAAGGGCCGACCATCGGCTCAAGAATGCACTAGCGAGCGCAACACATCACCAAGAAGGGTTGGGCAGGGCCTAGGGTAGGGCACACTACCTTCCAGCAGAGAGTGCACGAGCTGTACAGCTGCATGGACCACGGAGTTGGGAGCTCTGCAATGCACTGCAATGCAGTATTTTGTACCACCTTTAGGACTCTTTAGTGCCTATTGAGGCGCTAAACTAAAAATTTCCAGTCAATCGAACTTGTACAACAAGATTAAAATAATAGGGCCTCCTGGATATTGTCTCGGCCGGTGGTGTTGGAGGCGACTATCGCGAACACGTCGCGAGCACTTTTGGTGTTCCTCTAAGTGCGTTCCGTTCCACGAGCGCCGTACCGCGGCGTGCCGATCACCGATGGCCGCTCACACCCTCTGCCTCGATGATCGATGGCAACAAGTTTTGTACGCGGCGAGCGGCCCGGCCGGCCTGGCCCTGTAGGGGGCAGAGGCATGATCCTCCATCATGCCGCCTAATATTGTCAATCCCAATCCCGTTAGGTGACGACCGCAGGGAAGGGGGGGACCAGCTGGGCTGGCGCCCCATGATGGTGCCCGTCCTAAAGAAAAATGAGTACACTCATTATTCCAGTAAACGACCGCGGTCGTGCCTATAGTTTACAGTTGAAAAACTGCAATTCACAATTTTAGTAAATGTACCGTTTCAAGTCGCGTATTGGTAATTGCTCTTGATCTGACTGTTTAACAAAATGACAGTTTTAAACTGGGAGACTAATTATTTTTAAGTCTGTGAA
The DNA here is from genome assembly GCF_000697945.3 of Frankliniella occidentalis. NCBI lineage: Eukaryota > Metazoa > Arthropoda > Insecta > Thysanoptera > Thripidae > Frankliniella > Frankliniella occidentalis. The sequence continues at coordinate 157,193 of NW_026267349.1, read as the reverse complement.
ACAAAAAGTTTTGCAGTTTGAACCGCAAAACTAAAAGAGTCATATGCAGTGCGGACTGTCAAACTAACCATATACAGTTGTGCAATTGTGCAGCCTTGTTGTGAATGTACCGTTTTAAGTCGCGTTGGTTATTGCTCTTGATCTAACTCTATAACAAAATGACAGTTTTTACTCCCGTACGAAAAAGTTTAGTCCGGCATCAGTCCGTTTTCGGTCCGCAAAGAGTCCGGCTGGACAGTCCGTCATCAGTCCGCAAAAGCGAGCGGACTAGTCCGCGAAAAAGGCCAGATCGACCAAAAAACGACCTTTTTGCCGGACTAGTCCGGCTGGAACTAGTCCGCTTTTGGTGCGCATCCCCGCCTCACCGGACTGATCGCGGACTGGTCCGCACGTAGAGCAGACTGAAAGCGGACTACCTGAAGTACAGCTGACCACTACCGTGCCAAAATTGATTGGGAAAAGTGCAAAGTTTAATGTTTATTCTCGCTAAATAAAGTAAAATATCAGGTCAGCCGGGTAAATCGAACAGTGGTTTTAGAGTGTTAGAAACGAGGCGAAGCCAAATCCGCTGTCTGTTTTGACCTAGCTCAAGCCGTTTACGAGTTAACAGAAAAATTTGCTTCGATTTCAATGAAATTAAAATGGCCCTACTAAAATAGGGTGTATATGTCCCAAATAAAATTTGAGATCAAAATTCCTATGACTTCCAAAGTTACAGCATGGTAAACTTGTATCGGGATTCGCTCCGGACAATTCTTTCTTTTTAACAGTGCTGTGCTCTGCTCCCGGGCGGACTGAAAACGACCTGGTCCGCTGCGGTAGGTACTCAGGACGGACTGGTCCGCCAGTAGTCCGCCGTTGGAGGACTGATAGCGACCTAGTCCGTCATGGGGCGGACTGAAAGCGACCTAGTCCGGTGAGGGGGGACTGTCCGCGGACTGGTCCGCCGAGGACGGACTGTCTGCGTACTGGTCCGGCATCGCACTCGGCCGCTGCGACCTCAAAGCGGACTAGTCCGCACGCCCAGGGGTACTAAAGGCGGACTAGTCCGGTGCACGACGGATCGAACGCGGACTGGTCCACAGGGGTGCGGACTCTTTCCGGACCGAAAACGCACTGATGCCGGACTAAACTTTTTCGTACGGGCTTAGAACTTAGAACATTTTTAAGTCTGTAAAACTAAATGGTTTTGCAGTTTTAACCGCAAAACTCAAACGTCATATACAGTGCGTACTGTCAAACTAGCCATATACATGTATATGCAGTTGTGCAGCCTTGTTGCAGCTTGTTTAGTTTTCTCCGTCAGTTTGACCGAAACTTAAGTTTTGCAGTAAATCTCTCTCATCTTTTTATACAGTTTGATTTGCAGAGTGACAGTTTTCCCGACAGTCTCGAAAACTGTGCATTAAATTGCAGATTGTTGTTGACTGTGATGCCCCCGCGGCCAGGGATGGGGTCCGGGGCAGTCGGGCATCGCATGGCTGTGTGGGAAAGGTAAACAAAATCATACAGCCAGACGGGGGGCAAACAGCCGGCAAACTGATGCTCGCGGCTCCTGGAGTGCGTTCTGCAGTGCGTTTGCTGGAGTGCATGTTGGGTTGGGGCGGGTGCTGGAGTGCGTACCCATGGAGTGCATGTTTGGAGTATGGATGCTATGGAGTTTGACAAGTGTTTTTGGCGACGCCGGGGCTGCACATACTTAAGCCCGCGATATGGGAGGTGTTGTGCTGCTGTATACTGTACATAGTTGTGATCAACTCCGCGAAACACATCCGTCGGCAGCCGACCCCCCCCCCTCTATTCCCCCCTCACACGCACACACGAACACGCGCGCGCGCGTCATACACACGTCACCCGCAAGTCCTGCGGCCCGGGTCCATCCCACATTCACAGCAGTGATGAATTCACCAGCGCGCTCCAATTCCTCTTTCGGATCAATAGCCCCCGCCTCACCTCGCCCCGCCCCGCTACGCCACGCCCCGCCACGTCGGTCCACGCCTTTCATTATCATTCTTGTTCTGCCGGCCGAGCGTCGTGTAT
>NW_026267349.1:151499-153728 GCF_000697945.3 Frankliniella occidentalis | reverse complement strand
CGACTGACGGTAGTTTTTTTTTCCTGAGAGTCAATTTCTATGGTACTTTAGGGGAGGAAATAATGGAAAAAATATTGAATTTGGGCCAAAAATGACGGAAGGAGGCCTCAAATCGAAAAGTGTCAGAGGAACTACCCCCCCCCCCCAAAACCAGTCATTTTGAGTCAGAATATCACTTAACATTTGTACAAAAGTAGAAATTTGTATTTTGTGAAATTATAAGCTTTTATAGGGAGTTTCGGCACATGACTCTCAGGAAAAAATTTGGTCGGCTTTCGTCACCTACATAGATAACAAGTAAATATACCGAGTTTGGGCACGATCGGGACTTTACACTTGCCTAAGTCCCCTTGTTAGCAATTGCGAAGCATTGCTGCGTAGAATTTTAACAGTGAATAACTGCGCTACCGAAAAGTACAAAATCGATAGACTTGTTCTAAAGTACAAAAATTGTAATTTTTAAAATTAATGTGAATGCTCTTGGAATGCACCAAGGATCGTTCACTGTTAAAAAAAAACACGGAAGGGTCTTTACGGTGCGCCGTTTAGATTTGACTTCAGGTCCGCGGCAGTATTTTTGGATTACGGTCCACCCCGTACGGGATGTATCGTAACTTCGCCAACGTCTCATTGGTCAATACAGCACTTGACTTACACTCTGAAGTACGGTGCACACACATCTTTACGGTCTGGCCTGTTAGAAAATATACGGGACGGACCGTGTTCAAACCGTACTTAATAATAGTAGTTTTAACAGTGATGATCTTACGTGTCACCCAGTCCGCTAGTTGTTTGTCTGCCTGCTCTTCATTAAAACGGAGTTTTTGAGCAGTCTGAGCGTGGGCGGCGGGACTTTGAGGAGGGCGCGGCAAGGCTTAAATTTAGACCCCCGCGCTGGTGCACCGCCTGCTAAATATACGTAATGGTATTATTAGGGGGACCTTCATGTGCACCGCTGGCTGTGTACCCGTATAAGTGACTTGGGACACGCCGTAAGCTTACGTTAAACTTAATCCATTAATACTTAACAACTTTTGCCTTGAACCAGTGAGGACGCCGTTGCCGTTGCGTGGCAAAGCATTGCAACGCGCTGTAAACCGTCCCCGTCAGGCTTCACCTGTTTTTAAAACTGGCAATTTCAGAGAAATTAAAAAAAAAAAAAAATAGAAAATTAGTCATGTCAGGATGCGAGGGCAGGGGGGCCTTCCCGTCTCCCCCATCTCCCTTAGCTCCCTCTCTCTCTCTCCCTCTCTCTCTCTCTCTCTCTCTCTCTCTCTCTCTTTCGCTCTCTCTCTCTCTCTTTCGCTCTCTCTCTCTCCCTCTCTCCCTCCCTCTTCGCCACCCTCCCTCGCTGCGTGCGGTTTGCTTTCAATTAACATTGCCACTCGTCGAGGTTCAATTATCGCAGCTTCCCCTAGAAGCGCCCCCGCCCCCCAACCCCCGCCGGGGGTCGGGTACTCTTATTGGCACCGCACGGGGTGCATCCCGCGGGGGGAGGGTGGGGGGCGCTCTGATGGGTTTCGACCCAGCAGCCGTGCCGCCTAGTGATTGTGGCACTAGAGTGACGGGACGGGGACTGCGCGCACACACACAGCACTGTCCTCGAATTTTCGCCTCTTCAGGGACGTGTTATATTAATCCAGTGAAAGTTCTAATGTGATTTCAACTCAAGCACTTCATTTTACATCATTTCCAACTGCCTCTAAATTGATTGGTTTTTCGTGCCTAATTGTGAATAGCGAAGAACGAGAAGGATCGAAAGTAAGTCTTAATTTGCAATCCGTGGTCCTTTCCCATATTTTGAGTGCACAGGGCCCCCAAATGTACGAATGCGCCAGTGGAAAAATTCTCACTCATGCAGGTGTGCGACAAAAGATTCACAATCATCTTGTGCAAATGGTGGTTCACACATGTGTTTGACTATTCTGTCGCTCACCTCTGGTCACCTCACCTGCAGGTTTTCGAGCCCAACCGCCTCGGTTTGTTGCGGCGGCGCATTTAACGTGTCGAGTTATTTTCCATGCTTAACGTATTCCGCATCGGCGTCCGGGAGAATGTTGCAGAGTGGGTGGGTGGAACCACCGCAGCCGCCTGCGGACCGGGGGGTAGGCAGACCGCTCGGCGGGCGCGCGCCGCTCCAGCCGCGTAGCCTAACTCCACGGCGCGCGCCCGGCCAGGTCTCTCTCTCTCTCTCTCTCTCTCTCTCTCTCTCTCTCTCTCTCTCTCTCT
>NW_026267349.1:143834-151419 GCF_000697945.3 Frankliniella occidentalis | reverse complement strand
CCTCTCTCTCCCTCTCCCTCCCTTCCGTCCCTCTCTCCCCTCTTCTCCCCCACCCACTTTGCCCCCGTCTCTCTGACAATAGTAAATAGAGAGAAATGCCAGAGAGAAATAAAAGCCTTATGCCCTCCGTAACAATTAAATTAGTTGAACGTTCCAGAGGTTCCGGAGAGGTTCCGTCTGGTATGCTCCCCCGCGGCCCTGGAGGAGGTATGGCTCCAGGTGTATCCCAGGAAGGGGGAGGCCGCCAATGCTCCCGCAGCCCTGAGAGCGGTATGCAGTCTCCTGGGCTGGGGCGCCGGGCGCCGCCGGGCGCCTGCTCACGAGGCCGAGAGCCGACTGGAGAGAGAGAGGGTGGGTGAGAGGCCTTATTGGCCTTTCCGAGGGCCTTTCCATCTAATAACTCTTGTGAGCTTGTGCGGGAGATGCACGACGCCAAAAAACAACTGTAAAAATTCTTCAGATTTTATGGCATACATTGCGAAGTTCTATGCATCTTCGTGTAGGAGCGTGACATTTGTAAGATGACTGTGCCTTCTGCTACTTTTATTCAAGAAGCATCTCCGACATTTGCTATTTGGTAATTAGCTAGCTGTGTCTTTAGCGACATGAATTCGTTCATCTCGCATTCGTTGAATAGTCAAAACCTCTATAATGATTCAATAATTGATCTGTCCCGAAATGTATAGCTTATTTATGGCGCTTACTGTGTCCAAATTTTGAGGAGTTGCACACATACTACTGCACAAGTATCGAGTTTAACACTTCGAAGTGTCGTACCAAATAGTTGCACAAAAGCGTTAACCAGTTGCACACTTTCAAGTGTTAGGCACACTTGGTTTATCAGTGCACTCAGGTGTGGTCGGGGCCGGGGCCGGCTGCTACCGGAGGCTGTGGGGCCGCAGCGGTGGCCCGGCGTGTCTGCGGGGGGTGCCCTCTGATGTAACGCCACCGGGAGGGGGGCCTTGTCGCCCACCCCGCCGCGCCCCGCCCCGCCCCGCCCCGCCGGGCCGCCCACCATCGAGCGCCGAAGCAGCTGGGGGTGCCGGGAGCCCCACCCCGCCGCGCCCCACCCTGCCACGCCCTGCCACGCCCGCTATCTCTCCTCTCACCTCTACTAAGCGCTTCCGCTCTGCACTCTTTGCGCCAATCGGGTGGCTGGTCAGGTCTGTCCGGACTGAGGTTCGGACAGTCAAAAAAATAGAAGCCATAGTCAAGGATGGACTCACAATATTCCTAGAGCAAAACAAAATTTTAATTCCACAACAATATGGATTCCGTGAAAAGAGGCGTACCCAGGTGGCTGCAGCAAATTCCAGGAAGCCTTAAATTATCACAAGAGTGCTGCTGGTCTCATAATCGATTTTTCAAAGGTCTTTGATACAGTAACCCCAAAAATATTAATCAAAAAATGGAAGCAATTGGAGTGAGAGGAAAAGCATCGATGTGGTTTGAAAGCCATCTAAGAGGAAGATAACAATACGTAGAGATAAATGGAATAGAAAGCAGCACTGTTCAAAGAAAAACTGGGGTACCGCAAGGATCAATACTAGGGCCTAATCTTCATTATTAATGACATTACCACCATCAAGCTCAGAGGAATACCTACACTATTTGCTGATGATACAAATATCTTTTCAAAATCTGCAGTGTATATAACCAGCTCCCAGGCGACCTTATCAATTGTAATGATATAAATATGTTCAAAAAGAAATTAACAAAATGGATTCTTGACAAGAGAGATCTTCCATGATGCCATGCAATGTGTTTTGTAAAACTGCACTGATAAACTAAGTGTTCAACTGCTCAACACTTGTAAGTGTGCAACTGCTAGTTAAATACTTTCAAGTGTGCAACTGCAAGTTGAATACTTGCAAGTGCACAACTTGGGAGGTGTGCACTTGCAAGTGTGCAACTCCTCGGTTGAGCACTTCCTACACAGTGAGCGTTCCATCTAAGGAAGTGTTCAACCAGGGAGTTGTACACTTGCAAGTGCACACCTACCGATTTAAACACTTGCAAGTGTACGACTACGTAGTTGCACACTTGCAAGTAATCAACTTGCAGTTGCACACTTACAAGTGTTGAGCAGTTGAACACTTAGTTTATCAGTGTGTGATTTAAAAAAAAAAACAAAAAAAAAACAACAACAAAAAAACACCTTTATCCACTCCTGTAATTGTGATGTAGCGCCCCCCTCATGGGGCTGTGCTCTAAGGGACAGATTTCTTAAGACAATAAAAAACAGAATAGTGTCAACGTTAGTCCGTCTCAACGATGCACTCACCCAAACCAAAAGTGCAACTTCTTTCTACATGTAAGTGTGCAACTGAAAGCTTAATACTTACAAGTATTTAACTCTGTAGCTGTGCACTTGCAAATGTGCAACTCGTCTGTACTGCGTGCAAAGGGCAGTTGAAGACTTGCAAGTTATGTAGATGAACACTTGCAAGTATTCAATTCAAAGAGACTTAATGTAGAATAATGTCCCTCTGTCTGGAGCGAACCTTTTCGTCAAAGAGCTCGTGCCTTGTCCTATTCTTTTGCGAATGCCCTTTGGAGGTTGGTCTTCTTTGCCGCGTGGAAGCTGCAGCAGACAGGAGCGGCGCGGCGAGAGGAGGGGTGGGGGGAGGAAAAAGGGAGGGAGGCATGTGCCCCCCAGGGTGTTTGGTAGGCCCCCGCCCGACCTATCGACCGACATTTAGGTCCTGCCGGCGGTGGCCGGCCGGCCGGCCGTGTCGAGGGTGCGCTGGCGGCCCTGTGGGGCTGCCCGCCCCGCCCCGCCCCGCCCCGCCCCGCCCCGCCACAACAGGCTTCCTCCCGGTGCTCCGCTGCGCAACGTACCCGTCGCTACAGTAGTTCATTTCGCGAGTCGTTCATACAAACGGCAGAGCTGTGGCGGAAGGGGTGGTGGCGCGGGTTGGTGGGATTCTCTCCCTGGAAAAAGGGAACAACGCGGAAACAATGGTGCTGACTGCGAACGTTATGCGGCTTCGTTCAGGCGGTGCGGGAGCTGTGGGAGTTGCCACTGCTATTCACTCACCGTGATGTCACATTTCAACGACTGTGACTCGTCTCCCGTTGGCTTTGACTATTGTGTTTCATTCGTTATAATGTGACACAGGTACGCCCTGCAAATTCATAACGCATGTGACTATTTGACTTGGTAGTCTAAGCAATGTGACACTATTCACAGTTGATTGAATGTGACGCCATGCTTTCAATTTCAAGGAAAATCTTCCTGTAAAACAAATATTTTCCACTGTGTACAATTTCTAGAAATCGTATCACTTGAAGGTCGCGTTCCCAGGACCCGCAGCTAGAAGCCCCTGGCCTGGCGTTTCATTTGTACCTCTGCCGGGAAGGGCACGCGGCGGGCGCCGGGCCTGTCCAGTATTGCGGATGCCATGGCGGAGGCAGGCGCCTGTCTGATATCGCCAGCACCAGCAGGGCTGCCGTGGTGTCATTGGCAAACAATATCCCGTCGTGAATGCCGTGGCGGTCAGCGCGCCGAGCTCATCCCCGCGCGCTATCGGCGCTGCCCAGGCGGCTTGCACGGAGAAAAATAGTTTGCTGCACAGCTAAATCTTAATCTGCTGCCTGCAATATTGTCATAGTAGCTAATAATTTAACTACAGTGGTAATTTTATACATACAACAACCTCCTCTCAGGGATTATCACCAGAGCTATCCAAATCAGCCAAATTGCTAATATTTAGCCACTTTAATTGCTGCATCCAGCTAACTTTTCTTAGCAGCTTAGCTAATATTTAGGTACGTAGCTCACCTATTTAGCTCGATAGCTAAAAGTTGCCAGATACTAACAATTAGGTAAAATAGCCAACTCATTTTTCTGCGTGTGCAGGCGGTCCAGGAGCGCGCGAGGGTAATGGCAATATATCCCACTGGGTTTGGGGAGCCCTCCAGGCATCAAGGGTTTTGTAAACGCTTTAGGCCTAGTTCAACATGTTTTCAAAAGATTTTACGTGTTTTAGTTCGAGCGGCGGCCGTAAGAGCCGTGTGTCGTTTTATTTCTCTTTGTTTTCAGCCTGCTCTTCTGTTTTGAAGAAGCTTCCGAGGGGGCTCAATATCCTGCCAAAGTGTCTGTTCCACCGGAAGGAGTTGCGCTGGAACCTTATTATTTGCTTTCATTTTCCAGGAGCAGCAGCAGAGGGCGGCCAATGGCGTTGCCAACGGCTCCAGCGCGCTGGACAACATGCGGAGCCTGGAGACCTACCTGGGAGAGATCATGCGCTCCGGAGAGGACACCCCCGAGCACCTCAAGGGTGAGTACCGCCAAACACGGCGTGGGCCAGGCCGCACTCGGCGCGTTAAAACCATCGAATTCCTCCCTGAAAACGTGTGTCTGATGGGATTCCGAGTCGAGCCCTAATAACAACAGGAATAGGATTTCTATGTAGTGGTGTTGCCTTGCATCGTCGCTCGGCTGGGAACCCCATCACATAAAGGATGACTGGAATATGACCACGGATTGCACTTCGTGTGACGTCTGTCCTACTCGTGTTGTCAGTTGGGCTTTGATGGCACTGATTTTTTTGTTTGGTTTGTTTGGCGTACGTCGCCGACCATTTGGAGCTTCTATTTCCCTTTATTTAACACAGAACAAAAGGAAAACATCTTTGTGTGCTCTACTTTACCTTTTTTCTGCTTTTCGGACTCGTCGGATAAAAGAATTACCAGAGCAATGCAATTAAAACTTGCAAAAAGTGTTATCGGCTCCGATGCTTTGCACTCGTCTTCCTCGGCGTCACACCAATATGTGTCTGTGTTTACTTTATTTATTTTATTCTAAGTTTTTGTGCCTATGTTTTTGCTCCGTCATTTGATTGAAGCTCAAACGAAAACCAATGGTGAAAGAGCAAGTAATGAAAATGTAACAGTAGTCATGTGTTTAAATTACATGCCACGTTACGCCTCGAGAGTTAGTCGATTAATCGCGTCACTTGTCCAAAAGGTACTCAATATTGATTGAAGGAAACCGACGTCAACACAGGGTACTTATAGAATGTAGGATTAATTTTTACGCATAACTTCTTGAATAGGGTTCGTTTTATTGCTAATAAGAATAAACAAATGGGGCTTCAAAAGTGATTTCGATAAAATGCAATCGCGTTCTATGTCCAGATCATTCCGGAAAGCATTCTTTTCCTTTCGAAGCAGCGTTGTCCCGTTGGCAAGCGTGAACCGTGTTGACCGCGCTGCCGGGGGCGTTCGCGTCGAGCCGCACGAGGGCGAGACAGACTGGATTGGGCGCCATAATTGGCTGGGAAAGAAAAGGAATATGATCTTTTTTGTGCACCAGTTTTTTTGTTGTTGTTTTTTTTGTGCTTTTGTTTTATGAGTTTTTTTAGGGCGTTTCGCTTACCGGTCCTGTGTTTGGGGCGCGTCGTTTGATTAGATACACTGTAGACAATATTTAGACGTTATTCGTATCAATATCGGTTATTTTTCGTCGATCTCAATAAAAGGACTTGCATGCGCACGCCTGTTGTCTATTTTTATCAATTAATAGAAACTGTTGCAGTTTTTGATACATAATTCGTCATTATTTTATATAGTGCGATGAGAAATTGTAATTGCTTATGCAACGTTGGAGGACTCCGGAGCGATGCTTTCAAGGGCTTTTCGTGGGAGGTAGACGCATGGCGCATCGTGGAAGAAAAATTAATTTCCTTGCAAAAGTGGGAGGTTTCCGCCCGCCAGCACCTCTCCGGTGCGACTGAAAGAAAAGAGACGGGGATAAAAAAGAAGCTCGATAAGAAAGAATGAGAACAGGGATGGGAAGAGCGAAAACTTAGGATCCAACCAGAGCCAGAGATCAAAGTGGGCCTTTGGCTGGCTGGAGCAAGAACCATAGGTAGGGCCTCTGCACAAAGGTGGAGGACACGAGAGAGAAAGGATGTCGACGCATGAGAGTGAGGTCAACATTTGTCATGTGGGATTCACGAGAATGCACGCAAATTTCGTGGACGTTTCTACCAACATAAGGGGTGCTAGAGATGAGCGAACAGGCCAGTTCGAATCTATACAAACTCGCACAAAATCAGTCCCGAAACCTTCGAACAAAACCGAATAGCAGAATTTTCTATCAAACGAACAGTTCCCTGTTCAAATTCGAACAAACAAGCAAATCTGTTACACTTTGCGCCTTTGCTCTCCTCCCTTCCCTCGATGTTGCTACTACGTAAAGAATGTTTAAAATTAAACCATTTAGAGCATTGATATCATAATGTATCCTAGGCGGGAATCACGGACTCCAAACACATGTCCAACGAGTGCACCAAAAGATAGAGATACCAGGTGGCTGATTCGCGCCGCGCACTTCTGTAGTTATACTGTACCGCATGCACGAGTGCGGGCGGGTTGCCTACTCGCTCGGCTCGTAAGGCGCCGTGGACAGGGGCGATAGGCAAGCCCGCCCGCACTCGTGCATGCGGTACAGTATACCTACAGAAGTGCGCGGCGCGAATCAGCCACCTGGTCTGGTATCTTCTTCTCTTTGCGGTTTCTGCGGCACGCTTGTTACTCATTTGGGCGAGTAGCAGAGTAGCAGCAAAAGCCAACTTTTAGACTCTTAGCCGCCTCTGTGTGCTGCAACTGCTGCAGCTGCTGACGAGGGTGCCCCCCACCTGCCGCACGCAGGCGCTCCAAGAGTAGCCTAACTTCTTGTCGAAATAACCGCGCGGCTACATTCCCGAGCGCTGAGGAGGATCGGCGGAGGATCCCGGGGTCGAGGGGGGGGCGCGCACCACAAGCAGGAGCAGCAGCGGCAGCTCACGGCCGGAGGCAAGGCGCCATCGGAGGGAAAGAACCCCGACGTCGATAACGCGTTGATCAACGTTGGAACTATAGGTTTAGTGCATTTACAAAGGAACTAAAACTGCCAAAGGCACTGTTATTTGCTCCTGTCGGGCTATTTAGTGTGTGAATAACTCTTTCGAACGAGCAATGGATGAGACTTTTTCTAATACCTTATTGTTTTAGACCGTAGACCGTACTTATCCAAAACTGTGCGGCCACTAAACTTGAAAAACATGTTTGCTGACACTGGGCAGGGGTGTGCGCCGTGAGTTGTTTGCCGAGTCCGACCAATGTATCCGACAGACAGCAGCCCGGTTGGCGAGGACGCGTGGTCGTGGTCGTGGTCGAGTGGACATGGCGCTGTTGCCTGTCCGCGGTCGGAGCGACGCAAACGCGAACACTGTCAACCCTTGCCTATGGTTACAGTTAAACTTAAATTTTCCTTAGCACCCCTAAAGCACGACCCCTAAAGCAAACTCCAGGTTTGTTTACTTTGTTTAGCTGTAGCAGTGTCGAGCGGATGCGCATTGCGCAGGGCGGATGCGAAGCGTACGCTTTTTCATCTCTGTTGTTAGGATATTGACGAGTCCACTGTTGAGGCTCGCGTTGCCTCTGCGCCCGCGGGCAACATCCCGCCATCCGTATAGACATGGTATAGAGCACAAAGTTTGCTATCTTCTGTCTTCCTCTTCCGGCTCGTGACCCCCCCCCCTCTCTCTCTCTCTCTCTCTCTCTCCCTCTCTCTCCCTCTCTACCTCCCTCCCTC
>NW_026267349.1:139739-143730 GCF_000697945.3 Frankliniella occidentalis | reverse complement strand
CTCCCTCCCTCCCTTCCTCCCTCTCTCCCTCTCTCCCTCTTTCTCTTTAGCTCTCGCTCTCTGCGCACACACTCCGTAGAGAGACTCAATTGTCGCAGAGTATCACCGTTTTATTTGTCAAACCATTTGTGTTCCGGGTGTTCTGCCCGTAAGGCGCCATAGCCCCTTGGGCAGGCAAACCCGCCCGCACCTGTGTCTTTTAAGAAACCCCCGGCACAGCAGTCACAAGTGCAGGACACACTGTTAACGCCGTGGTCGCCTTGCGCCATAACATTGGCAGTCTTTTTTGTCTTTTTGACTTTTGGAGGCTGCCAACTTTTGGCAGACTTTTGGAGGCTGCCAACTTTTGACTCCTTTGAATGCCACATTTTATGCCGTCTTTTGGAGGCTACTATAATATTTAGCCTCTTTGAATGCCAAATTTTCGCCTTCTTTCTAAAGAAGGCTGACTGTTGCCATTCCAAAATGCCAAAACTTGGCAGCCTCTAAAGGACAGCCAAAATTTGGCAGCCTCTAAAGGACAGCCAAAATTTGGCAGTCAAAAAGGACTGCCAACATTTTGTCATTCTAGGCGACCACGGCGTTGGCAGTGCATGACGACGTGCGCTACAGTTACAGCTTTACATACCATACAAATAAGGGCAGTGCGACACCTGACACCTGTAACCGTCGGACACACTCTCTTACTCTCAAAACTGCAGTACACAAAATGGTATCACACATAAACCTGCAGTACCATGAAACTGTGATAGTGTACGACCCTTGAGCTATAAGCAGAGCAGGGCTTTGACCCAGATATCGCTTCCTGGGCCCGCGCCCTGGAGCATATGCTCCGCTGCCCGCGACCAGATGCCCGCTGCGCCGCACCTTAGGCCGGCCCTGGAGCGGACCCTGGAATCCTCGCCCTGCTTGGCATGCGGACGTGATGCCTTCCGCTATCCCAGCCGGCGCTAGAACCTATGCTCTTCGCGGTTTCTCCAGGAGGAGACCGGTGTGCTTCAGAGCTGAGCGACGCTGCTGAGCGCTGCTGAGCGTTGCTGAGCCTGCTGGTTGTCCTCGCCCTGCCGCGCCCCGCTCCAGGCGGCCCGTACAGAAATGTCTGTTAACATCAACAGGTGGCGGACCCCGGCCGGGCTGCGGCCCCGGCGGCCAGGGTGGATAGACCTTCCACGCGAACCAGTCCAAATTCCCGTCGCTTCCCTCTCCTTTCCCCCACCCTCTTCGTGTGGCCCTTTAGACCCACCTTGACGCTCTCTCTCCAGCTTTCACCCCCTCTCTCTCTCTCTCTCTCTCTCTCTCTCTCTCTCTCTCTCTCTCTCTCTTCCCCCTTGCTCGCAAAGCAAGTCGAGCCCACGTCTTTGAGCCCTTCCCGTTGCGGCTCCCCTCCCCCTCCCCTCCGTCCTTGGCCGCCCCGCCCCGCCCCGCCCCACCCCTCCTAGAACACCCCCACAGCTGTTTGAGCCTCGGACGCCGGCCGCGTGGGGCGCCACCCTCTTGGCTCGACGCCCTGCCCCAGACCGGCACCCCAATCCTCCCCATCCACCCGCCTCCCCAGCGCCCACCGCGCACAGCCTCTAGAGCCCGACATTCTAAATCATCCCCTATCGCCTCATCGTGGCTGCTGCACCAGACTGCCGTAGAAAATGCATGGAGAAGAAATGTCTCACTTGAACCTCTCTACATTTATGAATTCTTCAGACTCAAAGAAAATGCTTTGCATAAGAAAAAACCTTTTTTAGTCATGTAAAAACAATTATTCCAAATTATGCGACTGATTTTGTAGAATTTCATATGGATCTTCAGGTTTTACTTATTTACCACTCAATGGGCAATTCTTCTGCGACTAACAAATTTCCTTGCGTAAAAAGAGCAAGAGTCTTGGGGGCCTGTTTGAAAATAATATGCAGCCCCCAATTATCGCTATTGCATTCTTCTTTATTTTAGGTCTTTACCACGTTCGTTTAGCAGTGTAGCTATCAGATTAGCTACTCATAAATTCTCACTCGACTTTTTTCACTTGAAATGTTTTGACGTTTTAACGTCCATATTAGAAACTTTTTCCTGTCTTGTTGTTTGACAAGAAGGAAGAAGGTGAAGCTTGTGTAAAGTCACGTGGAAATGTGACAGTGACCTTTTCACTAAAATGTTAACATTAAACCTGTGTAGAGATGAGCGAACATGTTAGCATTCGAACGAACTCGAATGAACATCGAGCTGTTCGTTCGCTCGAACACAAACATAACGTGTTCGGATTCGAAATGTTCAAGTACTACTCGAACAGAAGTTCGTAGGCGAACAAATTTGAAGTGTGTTTCAGAAAGACGAGTCATATTTGGGTGTAATTAAGGGGGCAATAGCAGGCTAACATACAACTACAATTTTAAACGTTAATGTAACTATTGTAAACCAGCGTGGATAGTTATTTTAACTCGTAAGCAAAAAACAAATTGTATTAATTGTTCGTGATCGGATCGAATTTGAACATTACATTGTTCGGTTCGGTTCGTTTGGAGAAAAATAAGGCTGTTCGTGTTCGTTCGAAGATTTTTAGACCAAATTTGTTCGAGTTCGTTCAAATTCGAACTGGACTGTTCGCTCATCTCTAAAGCTGTGTATACCCCGTAGTAGTCAGGGTAGAAATTTTCCAAATGTGCTAGTGAAGTTAATTCCTAGAGAATTTAGCGTGTAGTATCCATTACAACATTTTTGTTTAGCCTACTTTCTAAAGCTATAAAACTAGTACAGCTATAGCTACTCCATCTACACAGACGCGGATCCTGAAGGGGGAGGGGGGCAATTCGGGCAATGTAAAGCCTTTGGCAGCACCGTAAGGACAGAAAAAATGGAGAAGAAAAGGAAATGAGGGATAAGGAGAAAGGAGTAAAAGAAAATAGAGGAGGAAGAGGGGAAGGAAAGGGAAAGGAGAGGAAGAAATAAGGAGGAAAAAAGGTTTTTTTGGAATTTCCTGGCAGCAAGGAAACATACAGACGAGTAAAATATTTTGGTATTTGATTCTGAACTGAAAAGATTCGCTCACTTCTGTACGCCAACAGATAAATGTAACACTTTTAATTTTTTCCTGCGTAGGTCACAAAGATAATTATTCCTCGTCAGATTCTTTTCTTAGCTCGTTTCGCTCGCGGTGATAATGACTTCTTCGTGTGTTACTTTACTTAGATTGGTGGTTGGTCATACTTTGTAAATTGCGTAAATTGTATTCTTGAGAATTTTTTTCGCTCGCTTTGTGATTTCCCTTTTTCCTTAGCTTGGTAGTCCCAATTTTATATCATAATTTCCAGACATTTTCCCCTCGCTTCGCTGGCAGCTTCTGCTTTTATCTGACTCTGGGGGCATCAGAAGCCTTTTACAAGTAAGTGTGCTCCATCATTTTGGAAAACGGGTTTTTGTACAAAATTGGCAAATTTTCATTAAATTCCCTCCGTCAGTTGGGCAACCAAACCACCACGACAAATTTAGCGAAATGCCCCCCTCCCCCCTTAACTTTTCGCTGGATCCGCGCCTGCAGCTACGTTGTTATCTGCCGTGTAGTGTAAATTCAGTCTTGCGGCCTTTTCGGTGACTTTTTAATAACTCACTAGCGGTGCGTGCGTCACGCCCGAGCGACTCCTCATACCCGCGGGCGGGTACTATGGGCATTGCCCTGGCATTGCCGGCGCCGCCTGCCCTCACACACAGTATGGTATGGTAAGTATTGGTGGGCTTGTTGTGGTTTGCGATGTGTCGTGCTTCGGTGCCGCTACAGCTGCTCGGCGAAGACACACACACACAGAGGGGAGTGAGAGAAAGAGAGTGGAAACAGCGAAAAATATGGCTGAAGCGGAGAGAGCGGGCACGTGAGACGAGCCGAATCGCGCTGAAAACGGAGCTCGCGTCGTCTGCACTTGTTGTTGCTGCTGCTGTTTTTTGTGTGCTCAATTCTGTGTGTCTGCATATTCGTCAGCAGTCTCTACACACAAGCGAGGCGAAGGGG
>NW_026267349.1:139020-139534 GCF_000697945.3 Frankliniella occidentalis | reverse complement strand
TTCTGAAAATATTTAATTTTTTTAGAAGAGTTCACAATTTTACCAAAAAGATTCCGGCCGTTATGCTCCGAGGTGTGTGTGTGTGTGTGTGAGGCCGGACGACAACGTCCTGCTCCATCTAATTCCATCCCGTGGACTGCTTCATCGCCACCTCGCTGCCCGTCCCGCACGTGCCTCCCGCCGGCCACGCCACGCCACGCCACTCCGCTCAGCTGATGTCTGTCTGTCTGCACCGCCGGCGGACGGCTGCTCGCTCGTGGAGGAAGTATCGGCTGCTGGTGCACTGCACGCGACGCGGGCGCACGGACGCGAAGAGTGTGCGCGACGGACGGACGGACGGACCGCCTGGGGGGAAGTCCTGCCCCGCCAGCCTGCACGGCGGGGCGGGGCGGGGCGGGGCCGGCGCGCGGGGTATATGTCGGCCGCGGCGCCACACCCAGCGGGGGGTATCCGCGGCCGGCGTATCGACGTGTCGGAACAGAACACCACCGCGGCGGGCCTGCGCTAGCCGCCC
>NW_026267349.1:132590-133369 GCF_000697945.3 Frankliniella occidentalis | reverse complement strand
CCGCCCGCCCCGCGCTCCCGCTGCTCCGCTCCGCAGTGAGTCCGAGGCAGGGCACCAGGCAGCACCGCGGACTCCCCCGCCGCCCGTTCCCGTCACGAGGTCGCCCGGTCCGGGACCCAGGCCCAGCAAGGCCCAGGACCCTCGCACCGCCTCAAACTGGATTACAACAACAATTATCAGTGCTAGTCATTTCAAAGTGCCGTGTTGAAAGTGTGTGAAACCGCAAAAAAAAGAAGCAAGAAAAATATTAGTGATTGTTTTTTTAAATGTTTTATTCGTCACGCATTTGAGCTCAAGGCGACTCTTGTCCGGAAAAAAAGAATATAGTAATAGTAAAACCACGCGTGGTTTTCGTGTGCGAGTTTGCGGCCCGAGTCCCCGGTGATGTTCAGAGCGTTCGGCACCGCGCCGACGGCCGAGCCGCCCGTGTCCGTGTCGGTGCCGCAGCACCCCACCACCTTCATGCCCTGGAACTACACCGCAGGCGTCCTCGGCGCCAGCCAGCCGGCCAAAGGTGAGCACCGCCAGCGCCAGCCAGGACGATCACGGCGACAGGGACGACGTCGACGACGCTAGCGCCGCGGCGCAGCGGACACCGCGGACCTACCGCGGGGGTCACCTTTACACCTTCTGCATCCTGCTGTAGCCGCCCCCCGCCCCGCCCCGCCCCGCCTGTGCGATGCTCTTTTTTTTTCGCGTGGACCCCCGGGTCCGCCGGGGCCGTACTGCCGTACTCCTCGCTCGATGGCGCGTGGCTGCCCGCGTGCGGCGTGCGTGAG
>NW_026267349.1:123162-127470 GCF_000697945.3 Frankliniella occidentalis | reverse complement strand
GCCCGGCCCAATTCGCGAGCCCAGGGAATTCCACGAGCTCTCAGTGCCCCCCTCCCCCCCTCTACTCTCTCTCTCTCTCTCTATTTTCTCAGTGGTATTGCAGCGACACCAGGCAGGCAGCCCGCAGCGGGGCTCTGGTTAGTTCAGGGGGGGTCGGTTAGTTCAGTCGTTGATGATAGTGCGTATTGTGCCGGCCGTGTTCACTCAGCACAAATAACCTCTTCGGGGCGCTCTTGCCGCGTCGCCAAGAGAGAGAGAGAGAGAGAGAGAGAGAGAGAGAGAGAGAGAGAGAGAGAGTGGAGAGGGAGGGAAAGGGGACGGGGCAGTCAGTTCGATTTTCTGTCTGACCTGACGCCTGTACACGACGGGTACCTTGATAGTTCACTCAAGGAAGGATTCACTAATTGGATCTCTCTTTGTCGCCCCTCCCCCCCCCCCCTCTCTCTCTCTCTCTCTCTCTCTCTCTCTCTCTCTCTCCTCGAGTTCGATTATCGCTGTCCACATTTGCTCGCGGGACACTAGAGTCGGTCGGTGACAGCGCGCTATCGAATGATAGCCGGGCACTGGTGTCCTCCCCCCGCCGCCCGGAAGGCCCCGTGCTGCACTGTGCCGCCGTACAGGCGTGCCGGAGCGTGGCCTACCCGCGCGCTGCACGGCGCCGTGGTCCAGTAGTGGGCACTACAGCTCGCCTGCAGCAAACGTATAACAGATTTTAAATCACTATATTACACTCACACACGGGAAAAAAATACCTCAGCTGCTCTAGCTTAATGTTAGCTAGCCAGACACTAGCTAAATTTTAAGCTGTTAAAGCTATACTTTTGCTATGATAGTCGAATATTAGCTGCAGGAACCAGTGCTTCCGGGTAACAGCTCGCTCTGAATGATCTGATCGGGTTTGGATGATGCAATTAGGGCTGGGGGTACATGAGACTATACTGGACAGAGACTAGAAAACCTGAGACTGGACCTGAGACGGACATGAGACGGACATGAGACTGGACATGAGACCGGACATGACCTCGGTCGGGGGGCACCATGGGCAAAGTCTCATGCCTGTCTCATGTCTGTCTCATGTCTTGGACAGAAGTCTCATGTCTCCAGACATGAGACAGACATGAGACTTTGCCCATGTTGCCCCCCGACCGAGGTCATGTCCGGTCTCATGTCCAGTCTCATGTCCGTCTCAAGTCCGTCTCAAGTCCAGTCTCAGGTTTTCTAGTCTCTGTCCAGTATAGTCTCATGTACCCCCAGCCGCAATTAGCTCTCTCAACTAATGCGTGGCTACCGCAGCAAATGTTTAGCTGTGAGAGCTAAGAAGTTAATTAGTGCCTGGGTAGCCAACATATAAGCTATCACCGCTAATCTATAGCTCGTAGAACCTACGTTTTTTTTTTCGTGCATTATAAATAGTGCAAATGCAAACATGATGAATTTTTCTGCCCGATCGTTCTTTCTTTTTACCACACTACGAAATTGCTCACTCTGCACAAGAGTCTCGGCTTCGGGAGGGAGGACGTGCATGGTTGTTTTCGATGACGGAGTCCTGTAACACTCGTGCAGAAGTGTAGACGCGGCGGCGCAGCGGCGGCGCGCAACTGATGCAATACGGGGATAAGAGGCGGTCGCGACGCCCCCGCCTTCCGTCCGGTGTGCGCGTGCGTGCGTGCGCGTGCGTGCCTGTGCGTGCGTGTGCGTGCGTGTGCGTGCGTGCGCCTGTTCCCCGCAGAGCATGTTCCGTCCCCAGGAGGGCTTGCGTGCGCCCACAGCAGCCCAGGCCTAACAGGTTTCTAGGTCGCGGAGCTGCTTGCGGCTGTGACACTACGATTGTGTGCCACTCACCCAGTTTTAAAAGTGAAAGAAAAGCAAATCTTCCTTTGCCTTGGATTGAGTACACCCAGGGAAGCGTGCTCTCGACTATGGATCGAGTTCCAATTGGCACTCAGCACGAGCTCAATTTGGACTTCAATCGAGATCATGGGTTTCATGTCAAGCGCAAAGGGAACAGTTTCAGAACAAAATTGGGTTTGATTCAAAAGCCCACATAATCAAGAACCACGCTACTTGATCCAATCCAAGTACATTGCACTGAAATCAAAGTAGCCCACAATGCGTTTGATCCATAGAACAATACGTGGTGCACTGGATTCAAAGTAGCCTACAATACGTTTGATCCATAGAACAATACGTGGTAATAAGACATCCGGCGTAAATGCTCCACTCTCTCTGTGTGACTTGATTTTGAGTTGGAATCGGTCGGAATCCTCAACAAAGTTTGAGTTCCAAAAGTCGGGCAGAGGCACGGGAGCACGACCATAGGGAGTATTTCTCGTATTTATTGATGAGATGTCCTAAAATCTGAGTTTTCGCTCCCTCAGATTACGGGACGTCCTCGAAGTTTCCCCCCTTTTCCTCAACTTCCTACTTTTATCCTGTAGGCAAAGAGAACGTGCCTTTTCGATCACGCTATTTCGAAGATTATGCCTGCACCCAGAGAGCCATTTAGTTGATAAAACTAAATCAGGGTTGTAAGAAACGAAATTTAGTTCCTAAAACCGACTAAAATTTAGTAACCCCATTTTTACCAAATATAGTCGATGTAATCAAATTAAATCAGCTAGAATGAATTATTTCATCGCCACAGATAAATTTTGGTCTCGAGAGAATTTTGTTGGTTTTGAATTTGATCCTCTGGACCAAACGGTCTTCTGGGTATGGGTGAATCTGATTACGAGGCCACGCCTCCAAGCTTGCCCCTTCCTGACTGCAGACGAGTTTGCAATCGAAACTCCCCGCCTCTCAAAGCTGGCCAGATAGTCGTCCTGCTGCACGGCGTTGTCGAAGAGCATGCCGTCCAACAATAGCGCGGCGCAGCTTAGGCCCTGCGTGGCCTCCCTCCAGGCCGTCCCAACCCTCCGCCGTCCCCTCCGCCACCAGAGAGAGGGGCTCAACGTCTTCCCCCTCACCCTCCCCCAGTGCCGCCAGCCCTGCCCGCTGTGCTGCGTGCTCGCCACCGAGCACTGCCTGCACAAGGGATTTTAAAGTCCAAAAATATTTCGGAAAAACAATAAATCGAAAAAAATCGGAAAAATTGGAACTGTTTCCAGAAAATTGTTAAAAACAGGAAACTGTTTTTTAGGCCGTCCCCTGTGGCCGGTGGCTGTCGCTACCTGAAGGTAAAAGTTGCCTGTTTTGATAAAGTTTTCCAGTTTCCGTTCCAGTTTTGGATATTGCCGATTAACGTTCCAGTTTCGATAAAACGGTTTTTACTTTATTTTGATGCCTTATTAAATTTTAAGATGCTATAGTTCTTTGCCTTTGAGCCAGTATATTTTAAGTTTGCTTTTGGAGCTGGGCTGTCTCTATCTCTCTGTCGGCCAATCGGCTAGTCTTTTGTTAATTCTTACAAATCCGCCCCCCCCCCCAATTTGCTGCAGTGGGCAAGATATTGAAATTAACCAAACGCGTTTCGAAAGTATAAGTTGAGGGGGAGACAGAAAGACAGACGCAGACAGACAGACATGGTAGTTGTGAAAGGACGGGCCTGGGTCCCCTTTGGCCCCAACCCCCGTCCGGGTGCGGGTACGCTGCGCAGCAGCAGGGGCAGGTCATTGCCTCGTGTGCAGCTGTGGGGGCGGGGCGGGGAGGGGCCTAGGCGGAGTGAGCGCAGCGCGCAGGGCGCAGGGCGTAAAGGGAGGAGAGAGAGAGAGGGAGAGAGAGAGGGAGAGGGAGAGGGAGAGGGAGAGGGAGAGGAGGCAGAGCCCCCGCCGGGGTGGAGCGGGCGGACTGAATGGGCCGCGAAGCGGCGGCGGCGTGCGGAGACTCCTCTCTCTCTCTCTCTCTCTCTCTCTCTCTCTCTCTCTCTCTCTCTCTCTCTCTCTCTGTTTCCTTTTCCCCTTCGCTCTCTTTCCCCCTTTCGCTCAGAGGCATAGATCGGCCCTTTGACAGGCCGACGCCCGTTGCCCCCTTCGCTGCCGCGGCCCGCCCCTGCTTTTCAGCCCTCTTTGCCTTCTGCCGGTGAAAGCGTTATGCGGCGTACTCGACTGGCGCACCGGCGGCGGCACCCAAACCGAGAGGCCGTGTGTGCAGGTGCGCCTGTATGCCCGCGCTACGTGGCGTCCTACGGGGCTTATCAGGCTCCGTGCGGAGGGAGGGAGGGAGGCGCGGTTACCAACCTTGTTAGCACCGGAGCGCCGTCCTCACTCCCTCCCACGATAAGAGGCGGTCGCGACGCCCCCGCCTTCCGTCCGGTGTGCGCGTGCGTGCGTGCGCGTGCGTGCCTGTGCGTGCGTGTGCGTGCGTGTGCGT
>NW_026267349.1:118767-123112 GCF_000697945.3 Frankliniella occidentalis | reverse complement strand
TCCCTCCCTCCCCCCTGTCCGCCGCTAACAGGCTGCACGCGCGGGTGGACGACGCTGCTAGAGGAGGCGACGGATCCTCTATCCCTCCGCGCCACCGCGCGCCACTCACTTGGGTCCGCTCCACGCTCCAGACCCGTCGTCGTATGTTTGATCGATCAAGTCCTGGACGCGGACGTGACGGGGTGCGCCCCGTGCCTTGCTGGACTGTTGGCGGCGGTCCCCGGCCCGGCGGCCACACTAAGCCCCCAAGAGCCCCCCGCACCCCCCGCATCGCGACAGTGATCCGCTGTTATGATTGAGACTGGCGCGTGCGCTGTGGCTCTTTGTCTGTGACTCTTGCTCTTGGCTTGGTCGTGTCTTGGTCGTGAGAGAGACGACTGTTAAAAGCTTACGGTGAATTTCTCCCTAAGTTATAGCGAACCCTGCAGCACTGTAGCTTACTGTGAATTTCGCCGTAAGCTTCGCCGGCGGCGAATGGCCCCGTAAGCTACGGTGAATATCGCTGTAAGTTACAGTGACTTCCTGATTCACGGTAGCTTACGGGGCCAGCCGCCGTAGCTTACGGCGAAATTCGCCTTAGCTTTCGGTGAAATTCACCGGTACAGTACTGCAGGGTTCACTGTAACTTACGGTGAAATCCACGTAAGCATTTAACAGTTCATGCGACGCTCTGCTGCGAGTCAGCCTGTAACCACGTTTTTTGCGGTAAAGGGGGCGTGGAAGAAAGGGGGGGGGGGTGATAAAGACGAGCGACAGCTGGTCGGCGCTGGAAAGTAACCTCAGTTATTCCAAAATAGTTCAGTCAGAAAGAGGATGGGGCG
This sequence comes from Frankliniella occidentalis, assembly GCF_000697945.3. NCBI lineage: Eukaryota > Metazoa > Arthropoda > Insecta > Thysanoptera > Thripidae > Frankliniella > Frankliniella occidentalis. The sequence continues at coordinate 122,291 of NW_026267349.1, read as the reverse complement.
CGGCCCATCCTGTCTCCTCTCCCCTCTGTGCGCTAAGGCGCCAGGGCCTGGCGCCTCTGCCTGCTGTGCCCGGATGGGACTCCCGCGTCGCTCTGTCTGCCCGTCTCTCTCTCCCTCCCCCCCCCTCCGCTGGAGAAGACGGCCGCGCTATTTTTGAAGCCCCAATATAACTTTCCTCTCCAACTCGGATGGCCCGCCGCCCCACCCTGTCGCGCACCCCCTACAGGCTCCCCTGGAGTCTCCCCTGGAGTCTCCCCTGGACTGTCCCGTGGAGTCTCCCATGGAGTCTCCCCTAGAGTCTCCCCTGGTGTCTCCCCTGGATTGTCCCCTGGAGTCTCCCCTGGAGTCTCCCCTGGAGTCTCTCCTGGAGCCCCCCCCCCCCTGGATTCCAGCCGAGCAGTGCGACTGGAGCTGGAGTGAGTGAGTGGGTGTCGACAGCCGCACCTTCGGCCCGGTGACTTTTTTTCCTTCCTCCGCGGTCCCGCGCGCGCGTCTTCTTTTTCATGTCGTCTGCATTTATTATGTAGCGGCGTGCGTCCCGGAGACAGTTGTAAAGAAGTTTTCCCTTTTTTGTTGTTTGTTTTGTCTCAATGATGAAAACAAAACTGCGAGGAATCTTTAATAATAAAAAAAGAAGCAGTGCGTGTCTCGGCACGGGGCTGAGATGTGGGTCATTGGGACGCGTTTGTACCGCGAGAAGGTTGTCCGATCCTTTCCCATATAGCAGCGTTCCAGGAGCTCCAGGAGCCCCAGGCAGTGCTGCCCTGCTCCTGCGGGCCGGCCGGACCGGCCGGGACATCGTCCGAAGCAGATTCACACGCGGCTCTGCAGCCACGCTGAACCGTGAAAGATGTTTTGTAATAAGACTTACGGCTGCAGTACGTGCTGCAGCAAATACTGCATGTCTGTCTTCTTAAACAACAAAAATAAAAAATAAAAAAAAAGGTTTGAACTTACTGCATTGTTTTGTACGATTTAAGTATCGATTATTGTCATATGTAGGTAGTGTGATAAATAGTTATGATGCTTGTGCTGGCGTCATGAGCGTGACTCTTCTTTTCTTTTCTCATGACTATGTCGTCGCATGACGTATGACGGCCAAAAAAACAATAATTCTTTGCGCCCTGTTCTGCGCTACGTCTGACAGGCGCGAGGTTTGCAGACCGCAAAACACACTGTCAATTCAAATGTGTACATGGGTATCTATACATTTATAAAAGCGTGCATGGCCATGTACGCATGTTTAAAAGCATAAATAATTAAAGTATACACGACACGCCATGTACACTTTATTTAAAGTAATGTACCGATTTGAATTGACAGGGGTTCGTTGAACACTCTGAGAGGAATATTCAGAATTTCCCGGGGGCACAAAAACGCGTTTAATTAGTTTGGATATTTGACATGTTTTGATGACACCTGATCTTTGAAGGGTTCGTTCCTCGTTCTGGTGCTGGTCGCTGCTGTGCTATTATTGGTGTTGGGCTGACTATAGTTTCTAGTTTCTATTTTTCTTCTCATTATAACTGTGGCAACAAACGAGCAAGGAAAAGATATGATTGCGTATCGGACGAAACGGGACGTTTTTGACTGCGAAAGCTGCTTATACCGCGCCGAGCCAGACACAACAACACACAATAACTTTGCAAAAGCAGTGCTCTCCTATAGCGCGCGCCCCGACAGAGTTTTCAGAATTCACGCGGGTCTGTCTAGGTATCATTATAAGCGCTCCCCGTGACGAGGAGTCCAAAGGCGCCCTCCCGGGCCGTTACGTCTCGACTGTGTCGTTTTTCGCCGCGAGCAAGGGTCGTCGATCCCGGCGGCTGGCAGACTTAGAGTACACTGGCACCTTGTGATGGTGACACCCTTAGAGGGTCTCAAATCATGTTCGATAGGTCTATTTGACGAACAAAATATCGCGAGCAGACGTTACTAGAAACACAAGGAACAAGTGAGACTCGCGCGTTTTTCATCAAATGCAATGTCCGGTTTCCTCGTCGATTCGACCGAAAATTTTCGCACTAGTTAGTTGTTGAAAGATCCCCTTCTTCGCGTGCGCTCGGGACCGGGGCGTATAGTAGACATTCGAATGGTGCATCAAATTTCCCGCATATGGAGTTCCGCGAGTTTCGAGTTCTCGACGGCGATTTGGTTTTGTCGGTGGGCCCTGCTCCTGCTCTAGGGTATCGGGGCCACGACGCCGGCCCGCCTTTAGGCCCGCCTTTAGGCCCGCCCCCGCCGCGCGCGTCTGATCGTTGCGTCACTCTCCAGCGGAAACAGAGCGGCCCGCTCTTGCCACGCCGCTGGAAGCGGGGGGCGACGCGACAATCTGATCAGGCCGATCACCTCGCCGAGACTCGGATCCCGGTTTCGTTTTACCCCCCCCCCCCTCTCCCCCCTTAGAAAATTAAAAATAATAATTAATGAATCTATGCGACAACGTCACTGCATGACGCTGACAACTTGACAGAACTCACAACTTGAGCTGACTTGCATACGAACGGACAACTGACAACTTGAGCTGACTTGCCCACAAACTGACAACTGACAACTTAAGCTGACTTGCCCACAAACTGACACAACTGACAACTTGAGCTGACTTACCTACAAACGGACATTACTGAGAACTCGAGCTGACTTTGCCTGCGGGTCGAGACATAGCCATTGGGGACTATCTAAAAAGTTTATCAGCCCGTCCCGTCTCCGGCAACGTGTATAGGTCTGATGATTTAGCAGGTCTCATCGGGCTCGACCACATCAGGTCGGTGTCGGCGGAAAGGTGACACACTTTGCGAGAGATGTGACGCGCGAGGATCGCCGCGAAACGGCTCCCCCGTCATTGAGGTGTGTCTGTTGATTTGGGAGCGAAGAGCTGCCATGGCCGGGAGATAAGAGAGCAGATCGGTGGGGAGGAGTCGCGAGGAAGGGGTCACAACAAATACTAATCAATTTCCGGCCCCGTGCGAGAATGCCGACGAGAAGGGGGCATAGCTGTGGTATAAGTTGTGTTTTGTTTTTGCGTGTTGTTGTTATTATTCTTGAGGGGAGTACCACGCGTCTTAGTTGATAAGATACGTAAAGTCGTGTGAAAAGTTGGTATGGTTCCGTTTTTTGGTTACTACGTTGGAATTGTACAACAATGGACCAAGATCCCTCCATAATAATGGTAAACCGATTCCCGACAGTACCATGTCGTTTTGCGGCAAAGATTAATTTTTCTTTTACAGTCCAGTGTGCTACAGCAGAAGCAAGTAGTGCGGGAACAGTGGGAACCACAGTCGCGTGCTTGCTACGGTTTTCAGCTAGTGCTAGTGCTAGTGCTAAATTTGTGTTTGAGAGAGAGAGAGAGAGAGAGAGAGAGAGAGGGGGGGCAGGCAGACAGACACACGTGACTCCCAATGCCACTCGACGGTCCTGGTCCCACAATCAGTACAGTACCGCGCATCAGGTAGGCACCTGTGTGTGCAGCTGAGGTACGTCGGGCGTTCGGGCGGGCAGGCGCACTAGAATAAGGATGGGGGGGG
>NW_026267349.1:116762-118537 GCF_000697945.3 Frankliniella occidentalis | reverse complement strand
CCCCCCCCCTGCAGGGTAGGAAGGGACCACATAGCTAAAAGAGCGCTGTTAATCTGTTATGTGGGCGCGAATAGCAGCACCACATTCTGTTGGTTGTGGAAAAGTAAAATGACTATGTATGCTTTGTGTTTCATGATACACATTTTATTGTAAGTTATTCTTTGGACAACTTCTCGGCTACTCGTTGTGAATGTTTGTCAGATTTATGCAACCAAATAAGTGAGCATGTGGTTGCATCACTGGAAAAACAAAGGTAGGGTAATGCCTTTAATAACTTTGACAAAATTGTCAGAAGGTATTAGAATGTAGCTCAATTTCAGGAAGATTTATTGCCTTTCCTGTGTGTACTTAGTTTGGTTCCCGGTCATTTTTCCCAATCTGTTTTTCCCAAATTTTTAGTTGCCATGTAATCTTAGGATTGGGAAAGAAAAATTGGGAAAATAGATTTTGGGAAACATCATGTTAGTGAAATATTTTGGGAAATAAATTTTTGGGGAAAATGGGCGGGAACGATTTAATTTGTATCGCCCTTTGTTTTTCCAGTGCAGTAGGGGGGGGGGGGGGTGTCTTCCTGCGGGAGCTCCCCTCCCTCCCAAGCAGCTAGCGCCCCCCATGCAGTGCGTATGCGCCGGGGAGAGGCTCTCCCCTCGCCACAACATTTCCTCGGCCTCGGTGACGACGGCGCACGGCGGAGCAGCGTATATAGTTGGGGCTTGCTGAGCGGATAAAACTTTTAGCCGGCGGCTCCCGCTCGTGGCCTGGCCAGCCAGGTGCTCCACGCCCCGCCGTCGTCTCCTGTCTGCGAGTGTGTGTGTGTGAGTGTGTGAGGCAGCCACCTAGTTTAGCGCGAGTTTGTTTGGCGGAATTGAGCAAAGTTGGCGCGCCGAAGCTGATGCGATGCGCGCGACGCGAACCGGAAGGGGCCGCGAGTGCAAACAATGCGAAAATGTTTGCCGGTGCGTCGCCTTAGTTGGGATAGTTCGGTCGCAGAAGCCGACACATGAGTAAGGACAAAAATAATAATTGGAATTTGGCGCAGATCATAGAAAACCAAACTAATTTAGTATTTATGTTTGTCAGCAGGAGAGGGGAAAGGCGTGTGTTCTGCTTCTGTCGGCCGACATGGCCTATTGACCCCACGCTCACTTTTGTACCAGGTGGCTGATTCACGCCGCGCACTTTCGTATTTATACTGTACCGCGTGCACGCGTGCTGGCGGGTTGCCTACTCGCACGGGGCCGTAAGGAGCCGCAGGCAGCGAGCATAGGCACACCCGCCCGCGCACCCGTGTATGGGGTACAGTATAACTGCGAAAGTGCGCGGCGTGAATAAGCCACCTGGTAGGTAGACTGACCGTCAACTGCAGGCGTGCGGGCGGGTCGCCTAGGCACTGGGGCGTGGTCGCAGCAACTAGAGCGACAATGCCCCCCCCCCCAAATAATAATGATATTAATACTGTGTCTAGGAATACTTGCGACTTTTTGTCCTGCCTTATTTTCCATTTGACTAACGATTTCTCGTCTACGTGTACTGCCAAGGAGGAGACAGTTTGCCTGCACTTTCAGGTGAAGTGCAATCTAGTTTGCGCAAGTGCACCATCGTATTAGCGTCACTACGCGTCGCGTTGCGCTCCGTTGCCTCAGGCAGAGTGGCGGGGTCGGGGGCGGCCGGGGCCGAGAGCCCTTTGGCCCTGTGAGGTGAGACACCAGACACCCGCCTGCCCGCCCGCCAACATGAGGGCGACAGTGACATCAGAGTAGCTGTATGGGGGGTGG
>NW_026267349.1:111831-112752 GCF_000697945.3 Frankliniella occidentalis | reverse complement strand
AGTCAACCAATCATGTTCCAATCACGTTCCAATCTCTCCAGTCAACCAGTCATTTTCCCAATCAGCCAATCCCTGTCCAATCATCCCCAGTCACCACCAGTCATTTGATTGCCAATCGGTGTACACATTTTTGGGGAGTTGCGGTCCCCTCGGCGCGCCCCCAAGTCGTCCTGAGAAGTCCGGAGTCGGCGGGGAAACGGAGGACGAAAACGAGAGGTTGTAATCAAGGGGGGCGTCGTCTGGTGCCTTCACTGTTGAAATCTTACGGTGATCTTCACTAAGCTACGGTAGCCCCCTGTGGAAAATCGTTGAAAATCACCGTAAGCTTTTAACAGTGTTGCTACTCGGTCTGCCACCGACAGGCCACCTGTATGTATAGGTTTCACGATCAAGAAAACCCTCCATCATGATATCTACAACTTGGTAACTCTTTTACAAGGCAAACTAAACTTGTATTTCATTGGTGAATAAGTTTGAGCAAGGTTTAAGAGGACACAGGGGACACTTCGATAACCACCGTGTACATGTTTATTTTTATTTTTTGGCCACTTATCAAATCAGCAAAACGAGCCTTTCGTAGCGTGCGCGCGTGTGTGCGCATGTGGTTGTGTGTGTGTGTGCGTGCGCGTGCGCATGTGCGTGCGTGCGTGCGTGCGTGCGTGCGCGCGCGCACTCACGCAGCAGCAGACAGCTGTGCCCCGCCCCGCCTGGCTCCGTAGTAATGTGGTTGATCTAATTCTGTAGCCCCCGGCGGGGTGCGGCGCCGGGACGCGGCGGGACGGCGGTTGACGGGACGGGGTGCTCTGCCCCGGGTGAATGCGCCCGTTTCTGCTCTGCAGCCGTGTAAAAATGTGTGAGTGGGTGGCTACGGCTGCTGCCCTTGGCGGCGTGCGCCCATACCCCGCCCCGCCCCCGACTGCA
>NW_026267349.1:109112-111781 GCF_000697945.3 Frankliniella occidentalis | reverse complement strand
CCCGCCCCGCCCCGCCCCGCCCCGCCTCGCCCGGTGCGTGCGTGTGCTGCTCGTTACCGGACGCCTGGTGCGCTCTTCGCTACAGCATGCTTCAGCGCCCCCGCTGCTTCCCGCTCCTGACCAACCACATGAGCGCCCTTGCCCTGTTCACTCTCGCTGCATGTGCACGGACAGGCGCGCACGCACTCTCGGTCCCGGCCGAGCGCACCACAAGAAAGGGTTTTGTTCCGCTCACGCGCCTCCGCCGCGCTCCCGCCGCGGGTGGTCCTCCTGGTCGCGCGCCGGCCGGCCCGGCCCGGCCCGGGTCCCCGCCGTTGACGCGGCCGCGGCCTCGGACTCGTCCTGCTCGGCCAGAGACGCACGCGCACGCGCACGCCGAACTCGTTGATGCCCCCCCCCCTCCCCTCCAACTCCAAAAGGTTTTCTCTCTGCGGGTCGTCGGCAGGGTTGGGAACGTTACTTTTCAAAAGTAACGGATAACGTTGACGTTGACCGGGACCAAAAGTAACGCGTTTCGTTTACGTTAACGGTCCTGATTAACGTAACGCGTTATCGTTAACCGCAACGAGTTAACGGCGATAACGTTAAATCAATTTCAAGGTCCCCCTGGTGATATACTAATTATTACCTGGATATGCACGGTTTTTATCAGAAGCATCATCAACCCGTTACCCCCTCCCCTAAATTTCTTGTTCACTTCAAGTTATTACACCTTAAAATTATTTTGTCGAGGCGTAGAACATGTCTTTTTTCCATTGGCACCCTTCGAAGCAGCCGTTTTTGGACGAAAAATTAACGATAACGCCGTTAAGTCGTTAAGGACAAAAAGTAACGCGTTTACGATATCGTTACAGGCAGCCCAAATCTTATCGAGTAAGCAGGCCCGGCCCCTGCCGAACGGAGTTGCCGGCGCAGCGAAGTGGAGCTGGCAACTCCGTTTGGCGGAAGGGCGGGCCTGCTTGTTGAATTAAGTAAATATCCTTGGAACAAGGCAAGTATCCATGGAATAAAGATCTGTGCTAGGGACTTCACTTGTTCCAAACATATTTTAGTTGATTCAAGAACTCCCTCGCTAAGCAAGCACAAGGAGGGAAGACGCAGCTGATTACGTATGTACAACTAATTAGCTGATTTGGTATGCGTCACGTGGGGTCCTACTCGAGTAGCATCACTGTGCCGAACATGTGGAACTGTTCAGTTGAAAAAATAAAACAAGGTTCATAAACAAATGTTTCTTCAAACGTTTTGCAAAGGAAAACGGAAAACGATAATTAATGTGATTTTAAAAAAGTTACATAAATTTAGTTTGTTTGCACCTTCTCTCCAAGGTGGGGGGGGGGGAGGGCTCTGGTGGCAGACTGTCCCGTCCCGACCAACCCATCCCCGCCACGCCACGCCACGCCAGGTCACGCCACGCCCCCGGCGCCCGTCTAACTATGTTGCTGGTATGTCGATAGCCCGCGGGGTGCCATCGGCGGGGGCAGAGAAGAGGGGGAACGGGGGCATTCCGCGAGCACCCTTCCTGGGTTGCATGAGAGAGAGATGGGGGAGGGAGAGAGAGAGGAGAGGGAGGGAGGGAGGGAGGTGTAGTCTTTTTAGTTAAGGGACAAGCAGGTTCCGATCAAATGACGATAGCCTCGGATAGCCCGTGTCTTTCGCACTACTTGATCCCCCCCCCCGTCCGGTGACCGGAAATCTCGCCGCCATCAGACTAACTGCGTTCCCTCTCCCACCCCAGAGCGGGTCGACGGACGGATGCGCGCGCCCCGAGGGGGCCGCAACTTCCACCAATCGGTGTACAGATTTCAATCCAGTCATTTTCCAGTCACTATCCAGTCATCCAGTCACCCAATCCCCAATCATCAACCAGTCGGATATTTTTGTCATAACTTGAAAGACAGAGGAGTACTCTTGATATAATGTCACCAGTACATCTCATAGAAATTCAAATTAGAGGATAAAATTAGCAGCAGACAATACTTTTTCACAATAATTACAATGACATAAATTGTTTTAGGTGAAGGTAATCATTTGTCATTTCCGTAACTTTCTTAAAATATTGGAGTTTGTGTTTTCACAATTCTTTCTCTGAACTAAGTGGTTTAAGGGAGAAAGGTGTAACAACAGAAACTAAATCAAGTTGTCATCACATAGGTTTTTACTGATATTACCTATTTTGGTGGTTAATTATTGTTCGCCTGAAAGAAGCGCTTTCTGGGATTCGGTATTGGGCTCGCTTCCCTCAAATCAAAAATATCTACCGCAGCTTCTTGATATGTTTTAATGTTAAACTCAAACTTAATTTTAAGAACCAGAAAGGAATTTTGCAAAATGTCGAAGGTCTCTAAACTGAATTGTATTCATATTTCTTCAAAAAGCTCTATTGCGGATTGAATGGAATGGAACAAAGTGGGGTCGTTGGGGTTTTAACATAATTCGTTCTCTTAGTTTCCTTGATACTAAACCTAAGAGCCATCTCCCATGTAACTTAAGAGAGTTTCTTGAGAGAAAGTTTGGAAAACCGTTCCAAATGGTTCAAAATGAACAATTTTTCTAACTCTTCCAAAATTCACCAGAAAAATAAAAATAAAATAGGGGTGGTTTTTGGACCAATACTAATCAATCAACAATATTTTGGTCAAAATCGAAGGGAGTCAGGTAAAGCCTTT
>NW_026267349.1:103806-106322 GCF_000697945.3 Frankliniella occidentalis | reverse complement strand
ACCGCCCAGCCCTAGCTCGACGTCCGTAATATGAACATACTTTTTAGTAAAGACTTTTTGAGTGTGGAACTAGGCCTCCTAGGGCCGCACAAAATCAACTAACCTGGAAATAAGGCGGACTTATGCCCGTAAGTTGGCGTGCAAAGTCCTATTGGCGCGCGCAGGAAGTCGCCGTGGTGAGATTGGATGATGCGCCGGCACTGTCGGTCCCAATGGAGGGCACTGTCCGCCCGTCTGCCTGGCCGAGTGTCCGTCCGTCCACCAGTCCGCCCCGTGCGTCTCGCCCTGCCTCACCCGACCTCATCGAAGTCAATTGCTGCTCGATGACACACTGCGGCGAAAGAAGAACCGACACGGGACGAGTTTCCGTCTGATAGTGAAAAAGGGGGGTGAAGCTGCACTGCAAGGAGTTTTCATTATCATTTTGATAGCTCGTCGAATAACTGTATGGCGAAAAGAACCTTGGACCTTGGAAAATTCTTTGATTTATTTTGTTTTTGACATGTTCTTTACCACCCGGATTTGAGGTGTGCAATCGGGCACAATCATGCAAAATGTGTTTGAATTGTGGAGTTGATGCCAGGTGGGAAAGTATAACGTTTCCCATCAAATTTGAGAACATTTTTGTATTTTTCAAGAAATGTCGATTTCTTGTTCCAGTACACCGCCCTAGAGTTATACCATAAGGAGGGGAGACCTCGGTCATCTTTTTCTTTCTTTTTTTTTTCAATAAACGAGAAATCCTTATTCCCTTCTGATTTTGTATGGATGTATTCGTTGTTTCTTCCCCCAGATCTTTATTAAACGAAGAGAAAATGTTTCCCCTGGCAGACAAGTTCGCTAGGGGGAAGGGAAAGAAAGTATAGGAGGAAGGATTTCGTTTCGTTACTTTACGGGAAAATAACATCCAGGACCGTAGAAATTACAGAAGTTACACTGCACTAGTAAAATTTTCCGACTTTACTGCTACCTGCATGGTTGCGCTGAGTCAGCCACGCCTGTCCTTGATTGCAGGAGTTGATATTACAGGAAAGCTAACGACCTCTTATCTGTTCCAGGATTCCTTAACTGCAATGCCAACACACTGCAATCCCTCGCCCAAATACACGGTGAGTTGCTGAGGGATTTCCATCGTTTCTTTACGTTTTATCGCACATAGATTTGAGCAATCGCTCATTGCTGCAAAAGAACTGCAATGATTCCCGCGATACGAAAAAAAAGAAAGATTGCAACAAAATGTCGATGACTATAAGACTAAGAATATTGCACAAAAATTGGAGTCAGACGATGATTACAAATGCATGCGATGACAGTTGTGTACTATCGCGCGCTTTATTTTTTCCCAATATCAAACATAGCGCGTAGCGTAGCGACTTTTTTTCTTATCGCAGGCTCGCACACCAGGAGGCTTCTTGCTGCTTGATCTGGTTCAGTGTGGCCCAAAGATCCCCGTCTCCTCTGCGGGGGTGGGGGTGGGGGGAGTGCAACTCGGCTTCTCCTGGGTGCGCTTAGTGTGAATTTTTCTTGTATTTTTGTGAATTGTGCGGGTGCGGAGTATTTTCTTGTATTGCTGCGTACTTGATATTGCCGCCCCCCCTCTTCTCCACCCACTCGTACCGTGCCGAACACTTGGGGCTACAGCGCGCCGTGGTCAGCGACGATAGGCAAACCCGCACGCACGTCTGTGTGCGGTGAGGCTACCAAGGGAACTCATCTAAGTGTTAGTCCCCAATGTTGTTCCGCCTTGGGGGTTTTGTAGGGTGACCGTATACAAAACGATTGGCGATGAAAATTCGTGCCCAATTTATTCGTATCTATAGGAGAAATCAATTTTCTCTAGGAATGACTAAAAATCGCATTTTTTTCTGAAAAATCCGAAAAATAACCGCCAGTTTGTATTCGGCCATAAATTGACATTTTAAAACTAAATAAAAACCTTGGATAATTTTTGGATTTACAGAAAAATGCGACTTTTAGTAATTTCTGGAGAAAATTGATTTCCCCGATAGGGACGAATATGAAATTAGGCACGAATTTTCAATATTCGTTTTGTATACGGTCACCCTACAAAACCCCCAAGGCGGAACAAAATCGGGGACTAACACTTACAAGGGAACCTTTTCAGGTGTAAATCTCCGATTTCGTTGGTACTCGGAAAATTTAAAGGTTATTATAATAGAAGTCGGATGGCACTTGAAACTTTTCCTAAACTTAACATTTATTAGGGGTTTACTTAAGCCTGACACTGTTTTTTGCTCCAAATATCCCTCTACCGCTTTAACGGTTCAAAATAGAGCAAAACAGACAAAATTTTGACCCAAAGGGCACTACTTTGACGAGTTACCCCTTAGAACACTGCTTTACATTTTTCAAAAAATATTTTATTCTAACACCTTTCTCCTACCTTATATAGGGGAAAACTAAATGTCAGGTTTAGGAAAAATTTCAAGTGCCATCCGATTTCTACATGAATAACCTTCAAATTTTCCAAGTTTCAACGAAATCGGAGATTTACA
>NW_026267349.1:97690-102381 GCF_000697945.3 Frankliniella occidentalis | reverse complement strand
CACCGCCCCGCTCCGCCCCGCCCTGCCCCGCCTCGCTCCTTATCACCCTTTGCGCAGCTCCCACACTCAGGTGGGTCCTTTATCCTCCGGACCGAAGCGACGCTGCTGTGACGCACCTAGGAAAATGTAGCAAATGACGTAATAACGAGGAGAAAAAAAACACAAACCAGGAGTTTTTAACATTTTTCTTTTCCTTACCAAATGCTGTTTCCAGTATCTGTTTCCGATTCTTTTGATTTATTGTTTTTATTCTTCCCGACTCACTAAACTGATTGAGGTAATTACGGAATGCTCTCGTGTATTTTGTATTTCGTGGAATCAGGCCAGGCGTCTCTAGGGCAGTGACGGGACTGCTAGTCGTCGGCAGCCGACGGGGCTAGGTTTCGTTTTGCTGTGCGTTTTTGCACCCTTTTGGGTCGCGATGTCCACTCCCCTCCGTCCCCACCCCTCTCTGTACAGCTCCAGCGCTTTTGATGATGACCCGACCACTTGAACAACTCATCCGCATTATATTTTTTAATGTCGTGCTATTTTTGTTTTCATTTGTCGAGTTTGTCGGTGTCATCGATTATCTGAAGATGAACTGATTGAAACCTTGCAAAAAGTCGCCGCCCAAATGTGTTTTACCAAAGTAAACTGTCGGTGGAGTCCCTTACTGTGTTAACCCAGGTGTGTGTACGTACATGAACACACTTAAGTTTTGTGAACTCTTCTATAACGCAGCGTAGTAAAATATCTGCACCTGCTCTTCTTGCATATTTTTTTAAAAATATTTACTGTATTTAGGAAATAAAACATTTGGGGGGTATGCAGGAGGGTATAAGTCATACAAGTACCATTGGGTTTGCAGGTCTTTTCTCAAACTCGCCAGTTGTCAGGGCTTTCCTCTGAAATGTCGGGAAAAAATGGTGGAAGGGAGGGGCCGGTGAGGAGACCGGAAATCCGAGAAGACTTGGATGCGGGGAGCGACGGGGTGAGGTGCAAGTGAACGGGCAAGAGAGGGGGAGGGTGGCGGGCGGCACTAGGGCGAGTGGGGGGATTAAATGCCTAAGGGTGGAGAGAGAGAGAGGTATGGAAATGGCTCACTCGCTCACTCAATTTCCCACAATATCCGCAAACGAACCAGACTTCGGGTGAAAATAAAAGTCGTCACAGTTGGCAAGGGTAGGGTTCACGAAGCCAGCAAAAGCACCTCGCCGGCCTTCTTGTTCTTGTTGTTGTTGTAAGTATATCGTCCCGAGTGTGCCAGTCAGAGTGTGCCGGCCTGCGGGAGGCACACCTGTGCCGTGTGCCTTTGTGTGCTTTGTGCACCGGCGGTGGCCAGCAGGCCGAGCCAGCTAGGCCGCCCCTAGGCCGCCACACTAGCCGCCCCTAGCCGCCGCCGCCGCCACCCCGCCCCGCCCAGGCGCTGTTGCCGGACTGCAGCCGAAGGGTGGCGCTGGCGCTGGCTGGCGCTGCAAGGGGTGGCTTCGGCGGCCGGGCCGGGCCGGGCCGGGCCGGGGTGGCGCTCTGGGGCAACGACCTCGCGGCTCCACGTGGCGGAGCTGCTGGCGGAGCACAGCGCAGCACCGCGGAGCCTAGGGAGCGCCGCGGAGCGCAGCCAGGGCGGCCTTGCCGAGCCGAGCCGAGCCGGGACCGTGGCGGAGGGTGGCGCGCCGGCCGCTGTCAGGAGCCGAGCCGGCCGGGCCGGGCCGGGCCGTAGGGGGCGCCGCAGGGCACCGCAGGGCATTGCAGGGGGAGGGAGGGAGGGACCCGCCCCGGGGCTGATCCATGCCGTTGCAGGGGCTGCAGGGGGCCCCTGCGCCTAGCCCTGCAGGCTGTATCCGGCCCCGCAATGTGTGGGGGATGCCCTGCCCTGCCTGCTCCGTCCTGCTGCGTCTGCCGGAGCAAAAGCTCAGCTCCGCCTCCCGCGCAGAGTTTGAGAGAGGGTTCAACTTCAATCAGCGCCCACCTTTATGCATCATGTTGTGTACAAGACTTCTCAGAATCTTAAACAGCCATTAGATATGCACAATTTCATGCATATTTTGTACATAATTATACTTAAAAATCGTTCATGTGTATGATATGATGGCTGTACATAATTGTGCTCCTTTATGCGCAACAAAATGCATAGGGGCTTAGTAGGGTGCTGCACTTTAAAATAAAAGTCTACAAAAGTACGCTTTGTTTTTACGGAGGGCACGGAGGAAAGCTTCGGTATACGAAGCAAGTGCTTTGTGTTTCGGTTGCTGCATAGCTCCGAATCAAAGTCTTCACAATGAAGCAATGTGCTTTGAAAAGGACTTTTCCGTTTCCGGGACTTTTCTCAGCGTGCATAGCCGCCCAAATGTTTTATCGCCGACGTTTTGCTGGCGAACACCACTTGAACCCCCACCTCGCCCAATTCATCCCCCAGTTGCGTCGTTCGTTACCACCTGCGGCTGACGAGGGCTTGCGCCTCATCGCCAAGATCACGTTACGTGGTGTCCGTGCTTTGGAGCCCCCTCCCACCCGCCGCTGCGTGATCGAAAAGAAATGAACGCATGAAGTCCGCCCCGCCGCGGTGGACTGTAAAAGTTCTACGCAATCTGTCCATGTTTATAGGGACAAAATTGCATACCCACGGTCCCTTTTTTAGGAACAAAATCGTCCCAATCTTTATTCAGACTTATTCAGACACACGCGCGGCAACTCAACTTACTGCCCGGTGTGGCGCGGGGACACTCCGTAGCAACTGTACAAAAGTCTGCGGACTGCGTTGCATAACGAGAGCAGCGTCAGTGACGGGCCGGAGCTTCATCCCCGTTTAATTAAAGTATCGAGAGTCGAAGCGACGCGCGGACGTCGACCCGTCGACCCGGCCTGCGGCCCACCCCGCCGGTGCAACCTTTTGATTCTCTAGCACCCCCCCCCCCTCCTTCTCCTTCCGCCCCCTCCTACCCCCGCCCCTCCTACCCCTTCGTATACTCCGATGATGCCATTTGCTTTTGGCTTTCGGCCCCTCGATGTGTCTATTTCCGGTCCGGTTGGGGGTGTCACGTTGCCGCCGCACCACCCTCCCCATCGTGTACGTGTGTGTGCAGTGCTTGATGTATAGTGCCATGGGTGCACACCACCCTCCTCCGTCGTGTACGTGTGGTACCGGGTCGCCGCGCGTATGCTGGTACTCCTGCAGCACCAATTTCCATCGTGTGCAAAAATTACTTGATCGTTCCGTCTCTTTCTGCCCGCAGGCGACTGGGCAGCGCCGCAGCTCACCGGCCCCATCAACGGTAAGCCCACAGTAATAACTATATCAAAAAAATATATTAAAAAAAAACACAACTACGAAAAGTTTTGCTCCCATCATTTTACGGACGGGAATCAACTGCTCACTCGATACGGTTTCCAGCTGTTTCCAGTGGTGTTCGGTTGGATCCAGGCTAGTTTATTATTTGTAGTGCGATCCGCCTGTAAAAATTGCAGGCAACAGGCGTGTCAAGCCATCAAATCAGCCCGGCGCCTGTTCGGAAAAACGTGTAGTTTTTACTACGCGTTTTCTGCTTCAAGGGCGTCTAGACCGTTTCGCATCTTCATTTTGCGGACAGTGTAGTGTGCTAGGGTGGGTTTGGTTAGGGCCCATCGCTGGCTGCGCCAGAGCTGCTGGGGGAGAGGCTTACGCCCGCTCGGCCCCAGAGGGAGGGGAGGGTGGATGGAAGGGGAGGAGGAGGAAGGGGATGAGCCGCGAGCGAGGATGACTGAATAGGGCTCCGGGGCTTACACCGGCAAGCGTTCAGCCGCAGCGCAGTGGAAAAATTACAATTTAGCTCGGCTAAGTTATTGGAATATAGCTGTTCCCCCTGTTACCCCCACTCCGCCCCCCTCCCCCCTCGCTCTGCCTGTCGCTTGCTCGCTCACCGGTACTACTTGGAAGTTGCTGCTCTCGCTGTGACTCGGGGGGAAGGGGGGGGGGGTGCTCGCTGGAGGCGGTAGAGGGGAGGGGTGTTATTAATTAAGACCAAAATTGGGGGGGGGTGGATTCCTGGAGAAGCCCGAGCTGATTGGGTTCGATAACCATGGAGAGCAAAACACAGTCTGTTTTATTAATATGCGGGTCGTTACAAAAACAACGGTGGCGAGAGAATAAGGCTGCGCTCGTCAGCACGAACCGCGTGCACCCAGAGAAATGAAAAGGCAGTGGCAACCACCCCGTATGGTTTCTTCCTTCAGGGACAGCCACAAAGTGATGGTTGCCCGCTGCCCCCGAGGGAGGCACTACCGTACGATAGGGCTCTCTACTTCTCTGGGTGTGTAGCATACACCATGTATACCACGTCCAGCACTAGCTGGGGCGCGGGGGATGGTCCGCTGGCGGCCTGACGTCCCACCGAAGTTGCCGGTGATTCAAGTTCATGTGAACTGACGTCTTAACCCCTCAGTGAAGTTGAAGTTGACGTCACGAGTTGTTTCCAAAGTCGGGCGGCCGCCGTGATACTGCTCACTCAGCCGGGGGGAACATTATGCCATGCGCCGGTGGCGTCAGATGAGCGCGCTGGCGCGAAGAGAACGCCCCGTGAGAACGCCCCTCGCCACCCCCTACTCTCCTCACCCCGCCCCTGCCTGTACCGGTGTTGTCGTGGATGCAGTATTTGCGCACGAAGGATTCAGCATTCGCCTTTGTCTTTGGCTCGCTGTAGTGTGCCGGGTGGGGCTGGGAGGCTGGGACGGGG
>NW_026267349.1:87661-95519 GCF_000697945.3 Frankliniella occidentalis | reverse complement strand
AAAGCAATGACACCTTACAATACTCATGTATAGTTATGTTTAGATATTTTTAGGTATCAGGTCGTAAGGTATCTTCTGCTAAAAACATATGAAGCAAGGAGAAACATAAACATTGCATAGTGTAGGAACCCTCGTGGCCACCCGCTACTGATCTGCTGCCGCCGGGGCGTGCGGGGCGAGAGCTAGGCGAGAGGGTTGGCGTGACGCTCCATACCCACCCGTCCGGTCGCCCCGTCTTAATTAAACCTAACAAGCCAACTCCGCCCGCCGCGGTCTGTCCGCCGCCGCTCCGCTGTTGTGCCGCCCGGCCGGACAGCGGCTCGCTGTGTAGTGGACGGGCGGCCCTGCGGACGCCAGCTACAACTAGGGCAGCGGCCTGTTCCGCGCCGACTCTAGCCCCCGACTCGCGGGAGCTCGCGGACCAGAACAGCGCCCTTGATCCAGTTCCGAGCGGCTATCCGCCGCGCGGCCGACGCGGCCGACGCGGCGATGCCTGTCCACGTCCACTCACTCCAGCGGGTGTGACCTAGTGTGACGCGGTCGCGCTGTCCACCCACGCCGCCGCTGTCCGTCCGCAGGAGCGTGTCCACTCCAGCAGGAGACAGATCTGATCGACTTCCGCGGTGCCTATCTTGGGTCGTACAGTCCCCCAAAATTTAGTGTTTTATTTACCTTTTATTTCGAAGACTTTAGAAGAATTTTCCGAAAATGGCTCCGGAAATTCAGGGAACTGTCTGGCCACGCTCCAGTGTGACGTGCGGTCCTCCTGACTTAACGCCGCTCGCCCGTGTGTGTTTGCAGGTGGAGGTAAAGCCGTACGTGCTCGACGACCAGATGTGCGACGAGTGCCAGGGGCAGAGGTGCGGCGGCAAGTTCGCGCCCTTCTTCTGCGCCAACGTTACCTGCCTACAGGTGAGATGGCGACGACGACGACGACGATGACGATGGTCCTAAGGAGGGAGTGTTGACGAACGCTCTCCAGATATCCCCAGGACGCCCGATTCCTTATCTCTTATCTCTCTGTTGCAGTATTACTGCGAGCACTGCTGGGCCACCATCCACTCGCGGCCGGGCAGGGAGTTCCACAAGCCCCTGGTGAAGGAGGGCGCCGACCGGCCCAGGGCCGTCCCCTTCCGCTGGTGTTAATGAAGGGCCGCGAGGGTCGGCTCGCACCGGGCCGGCGCCTCAACCTCTAGACAATTGTAGGATAATCCAATTTTTAGAGAATACCCCAAAGACTTGTTGAACCCGAGACATGTGGAGAGAAAAAAAATGAACTTTTTTTTTTGTTTTTCTATGTAATAAAAGAGTATATCCACATGCTCGGGTCGTGTGCTCAGTGTCGGTCGGCGCCGCGCAGCCCACCAGTATTACCACCTTTGTCTAGCTAAATTAAATGAACTCGTGGCGGGCTGTGGTCTGGTGTAGACTGTGACCATGGGGCACGCCACAAGACTCGCAACAAGTTGCAGGGCAAAAATAATAATTCAATTCTTAGCATCCAAACTGTGTGGGTGGAACTGCTCACCTCTAGCTTAAGAGGGGGTAGACCACCACACAGTCTAGTTGTTGTGTATGTGTGAGCGCGTGTGATAGTCTAGAGCCTCTACAAGCTCGTGCGTTCAATGCTAGTTAGAGTCCAACAGGGCTCTAATGCTAGCTTGGCCCAACAAGGGGCTCTTTAGTCATTTTTATTACAACGTTAGTCAGCGTGTGCTTGCTCAGTGTGCTTCTATTCATTTTTAAAACAAATTTCAGCTTTCTCTTTTTTACAATGTGCATTTTTTTTTATGTTGCCTGCTGCTGATTCTTAGCATCTCTGCCAATACTTTCAATTTTTAAAATGAACTCCTCAGGGTATCTGTAAATATTAATTCGATAATTTAATCTACTTTTATATACATGAAAGGAATGAAGTATTCTTGCTGCCCAAGTACGTTCAGTACAATTTTTCTTTCTGTGTTTATCTATCACCTTGGCCTTTCTTAGAGGCGCTTTGCCTCTGATTTGCTTTTGCATCTAACTTTGAGACAGAAATTGTGCATATGAACTGAGAAAAGCACAACGTCCCACGCAAATTGCTTTTTATACCAATCATGTTTCCAAAGAATGTCTTGAACTCAGCTCTCAAAGAGTGGGAGCTCGTCTTAATCTTTGTAATTTTTTATATTTTCATTAGTTGTACATATAGTTTTGCAAAAAAAAAAATCCAAGCAAAACCAAAAAAAAAAAAAAAAAATGGAGATGAAGTAAGTACCATTAGTTCAAAATATTGATTTGTTTCATGATAAGAATTTATCTTCCATATTTATTTTTTGGGTCTCATTTTTGTATATAATGAAGCTTTCTCAGAAAAGCAGATGGCATATGATGTCTTGCTTCAATTTTTTGTTGTTGTGTTATTTCCTTTTTTGTTTGGTGATGACTAGAGTATGTAAGTTTAACAAAGAATTGGCAGAGACTCTAAAGTAATGCAAGCACACGCACCCCTTAGTTACCCCTTTCACAAAATCTTACCAAAAGTTTAGTGTTGCAATTATTGTGTGAAAAGAGACCCATTTTTATGATTTTTGATATTTGTTTTGATTTTATAGTTTATTCATAGATTGTTTTTTCTCTACCGGCCAAACCATGTAGAGGAAGGTTGACATGTTTTGTCTCTTAGATGTTTCCCTTTATTATAATGAAATATATGTGTTTAGCTGTTTGGGTTCCAGTCCAATCATATGGCTATCTAGCTTTGGAGAAGGCATGAGAATAGGGTGGCATAGCCTAATTTGTTGTGATTTTTAACAAATTTATAGTAGTGTTAGTCCTATTGTGACAGCTGTCCCTTATCCGTGTGACACTTCTCCTGGTTGGTGAATCATCTCGTCAAACTTTAAACATTTTATTTTAGAGGAGAAAAAATATGTCTTAGACTGTTTGATGAGAATGTGTTCTATCGCTGGAATCATTTGTTTTAGAAGAACCTTCTGTTGCCTCTTGGCTACTGTGTTCTTGCCAAGTCATGTGCGGAGCCTCCAATTGGTAAATATAGATTTTACCTTGTGTTCTTTATGACCTCAAGGTCTAGAAGCCCAATGGCTCATTTAACTATTATTTGTTATGTGTGATACCTAGCTACATATATAATTCACTTTGCTCTTTTGCACGAATATCCTATCTACATATACACAACAAATGTGTAGGCTTATGAATATTTGGATCTACTCCTGTCGTGTTTTTCATATAGATTTTTGTATTTCCTTTAATCAGGAAGGTTTTTTTGTACCCTTCTTTTGATGTGTCTGATGTAATAGACCAATGGTGATGGAATGTATAAGAGCCTACCACATGTTGTGGAAAAAGGCAAAGCCAAACATTCTTGAGGCAGAGTGGTGTTGGGTCAGCTTATCCCAATGCTGAGATGGACCAGCCTCATATATCTGCACTGCTCACCTTAAGTAGCAAGCTAACTTTATTTTTCATGTCTGTTGAATGATTACACGTGATTCCTCATACCAAAGATGACTGTATGTGAAATCTTTGATTCTCATGATCTATGAAACTTCTGGCTCTTTTGTTTGCTCAGAGAAGCAAGCAGACTTCTATGTATTATATATACATAAATGCATATATACATATACATTTTTTACTTGTCTTATAATTCAATTTGAAACCATTTCAGTGTGTGTGTATATAATATGTCATTTTCATAAATGTTATTGGTAGGCATACAAAGTTAATGTATAGAATCCAAATTTGATTAGAAAGAGTTGTAGTCACAACCACCAGTATTTGGTTCTAGTATCTGAGCGATGTGCCAGAGCTACCAAGTATTGATTTTTATTTTTTTTAAACAAAGGTACATTTTCAACCTGTCAATGGATTAAGTTTTTTTGCCCAAGATGCATTATTGTGCCTTGGGCGGGTGGGTAGCATTCTAGTCATCAACATTGGGGCTCATGTGATCTGCCTTGTATGTTCATGTATTGTGAGTCGTTCCTACATGGGTGTATAGCCTTTGTAATGCATTACATCCAAATAAGCTCTGGTAGCTCGAGGTTTTCAAAATAATGTGTAACATTTACCTTTCAGTCAAATGGTGCCATCTTTAGAGGTCTATCTATCTGCAGTGGGTCTTCTGCATTTCAATTCCTGTTTTGAAAAAAAAATACCAGCAAGGTCTTTTATGCCTTCCTGACTAATGTAGATCTTTGTGAGATTTTAAGATTTATACTGATGTTTAAATGTCGTAGTTGTGTGTGTTCTACAAATGAAATTTGATAAAATATTAAACCTTACCAAATATCTTCATGTTTTTTTTGTTGATTTTTTCATTTTATACTTCTTTCATAGAAAATGGTTGTTTTTTGTTCACTGTTTTTTTATTTTTTTTAATGTGTGTAATGGGAAGTTTGTGTTTTATGGTTTTCTGTGTTACATGCCATGGCATGCAGGTCGGGGGCCGGTTCTCAACCGCGCTAGCAATGTTAAAATGTGTCTGGGCAGTTGGTTGGCTTTTCTTGATGACTGACTGGCCTAATATATTATTATCTTTTTTACAATAGCATGTATTGTACTATGATTTTCAATGAAACACAAAGGAAAAAGAAAAAAACATTTTATTGTAATGTGATAGTTGTATTTAATACAAAAATCTACACGTGATTATTTTGTAGCCTTGGGTAACTTATTTAACGTTAGCACTATATATTTAACTCTTTTTAATAAGACTTCTTGAAATTGTTCTTAAATATTATATTCCAGTGTGATGATTCCATTTATATTATGTAACTTTTGGTATTGAAATTTTTTTTGGATGTTTGATTTTGTTTGCCTTTACTTTCACACCTCAATTGGACTGAGGAGATAAAAATATGTTTCAGTAAGGTTTGCAAAGAAAGTCATGCCAACTAAGTCAGTTTCTTTTTCTTATAGACTTAATTAAGAAACCACATTCTTGTTGTTGGGAGGTCTGCCTGTGTGTTTACTTCTCACGTATGCTTTCGTCACAGAATAAGTATTTTTTTTAAATTGTCAAGTAAACTTTGTTACTAGAATTTATATTCTGCCACTCTTGTGCTGTGTAAAGATTGAATGTTCTTTAATATTGAACATTGCAACAATGCTCAATGTTGAGAAGCATCGTTTCGGCTTCTGTTAAAACAGAATACAATTATGTGCAGCTAATATTTTTTTATTCTTTTTTATTTGTTTCCTGAAGAGTTTGACTTTATGGTTGAACATTTGAGTTGTGTTTTTATTATTATTTATTGTATAAGTGTGCTGTTTCCCTCAGATTTTGTTACATCTTTTTAGAAACATTAAAGCTTTAATGACCTACTTAGTTTTTTGAACCCTTTTCTACATTTTTCACATTGTGTTATTTTATACAAATGGCAAGACTTTAATGAACTTTTGTTCCTTTTCTTCATTCCCAAGTGTTTCTAAGATAGGTGTGAGACTTAAAAAGAGTCTCCTTATTATCCTTGCTGGTACCATACTTGATGAATGAAGTACCAAGCTTCTTCACCTGATTGTCCTTGCATATTTATATTATGACCAGAAAGGGCAGCATATCTTATTGCAAGTGATCTTAAAAGCATTTCAGAAAATCTATTTTCATATTTCTGGAATCATAAATTAAAATAGACCATTAGCTCTTGTCTGAAATAAGAAATTTTTTTGAAAAATATTTGTTGCGATAAGTTTGTCATTGTACATCCCAAGTAGACTGGTTCTCTTGATATCAACACTTAAGGTTTAATCATTTCTGTTGAATTCCTCCTTGCATCTCCCTTTTCCTCTTTCCCGACTTATTCCTTTTGTGTCTCATTTATTTTCTCGCAGTTTCTGAGCCCCAGGCTTCACAGTCCTAGAGCAGCCACAAATGAGGTGTTATCTCTCCCTACCATTTGTTTACCTCCTACGTGGTAGTTCTAGGACTCTAAATCTATCGTATTCTTGGATGCAATGTCTGATTACACTCAAACAATGATCAGCAGACTTCTTAACAATCAAGCCTAATCGAAGAAAGAGGGAAAGGAAAAGATAAGAGAGTACGAAAAATGTTTTATGAAACATTTGGTCCATAGAAAGTGTGGAAGTAATGGCTCTGGTGGTGGAGTGGGATATTCCCAAGGTAGCAAACAAGTTCTGTGTAGTAGTGATTTTTATATCTATACATCAATGTGTTTAGCACTTATTGTATACTATATGTTACTCTATTCATGTCTATGTCATGCATGGTGCTTAAAATTAGTCTGTTCCATGATACATCTGGTATTATCTTTTGTTTCTTGAAAGGGAAGGAAAAGTACAGAGAAGATGAATTTTGTGAGTTCTGTTACTGCTCTAATCATGAGAGGAAATAGAAATTGTAATTTGTTATTTTTTTGACTTAGTACCCTAGGCAAACATAATTAACAGTATTATTGTTCCCCTGGTATGGATTGAATCTTTGTGCAACAAGAGTTTGTCATTGGAAAAGTTTTTCCCATGGTCCATTTAAAAAAAATTAAAGCTAAATTCTCCTTCCATTTTTTCTTGACCATGTGGCCCTTTACCACTAAAAGAGTGTGAGATTAGAGGAAAAATAATCCAGGGAAGGTAGGAAAGTGGGTCATTGAAAATTTGAAATGTATGTTTGTGATTTACAGCTGATATTTTTATCACTTTTCTACATACTCCTTTAAAATTGTAAGTTCAGTCTTATCACCAATTTGTAGTGTGGCTTGCTGTTAGTATTATATGTATGAATAACCAGTTACTCTCATACCATGTACGTACTTTTACCAGGGGATCTTTTCCTTGTTCGTTTGTTGGATGTGCAACTTTCATGTTTTTTGAATATAACCATTAAATGTGGAATCTTATATAAAATTCAGACTTTCCCTGATTTATTCCCCTTCCTTCCACTTCCCTCAATAGATCCTAATCCAACGTAATGGTATTAAAAAAATAACACATTGGAGCACTTTTTAAGAAAGTTATTATTTACTTAAAGTGGGAGGGAGTCAATGGAAGCCTGTAGTTGGATCAGGGACTCCTTGGCCATGACCCCGACGGAGCCCTCCGGGGTGGTGGGATCCTCGAGGCAGAGGATGTCTGCGGCCTCGGCCAGCACCTTTGCGGCGGCGGAGAGGTCCTGCCGCAGCTGGACCTCGGTCAGCTGGTCGGTCTGGAAGTGGCTGCGCGCGTGCAGGATCATGGGCACGTGGAGCTCGTAGAGGGTCAGGCCTGTGGACACACCAGTGCTGTCAGTGGGAGTGGGAAAGTCTCCTCGTCGAGGGACAGGGCCAGGAAAAAAAAGAAGTATTGTGAGGAAAATTTTCAAGACTCTTTTTAAAGTCCTACATTTTTACCCGAAAAGTTTACTTTTTCATAGAAATATTTCAAATGTTTTTCTGGAACACTCGCCTCTGATCCTGGACATGCCGGGGGCGACCACGTCCAGCGCGGCCAAGATCTCCCTGCAGAGCTCAATCTTGCGCTCGAGCAGGATGTCCGGCAGGTCGTCGAGCGCGTAGCCCTCCACGCGGCCGTAGAGCTGCGCGAGGGAGTGCTTGAGCTGCAGCAGGAGCGCGTGTCGCGGGTGGAACACGGTCTTGTACTGCTTGAGGAGCTTCTCGCGCGCCTCGACCGGCCCCAGCGCCAGCGCGTCCCCGCTCTCGAACTGGTCCACGGCCTCCTGCTCCGCCTGCACCACGCCGAGCACGCGGCGCACCTGGTCCGCGCGCAGCGTGTTGCTGCAGTTGTACCCGTTGCACTTCCACTCGGCGCCCTGGTCTGCAACACGGACAAGTTCCCCGCCAGTATGAGCACGGGACTCAGCTTGAGCCCGAGGGATCATTTACTAAAAACTCAAGCACAC
>NW_026267349.1:79299-80294 GCF_000697945.3 Frankliniella occidentalis | reverse complement strand
CCCTCCTTTCTCTCGCTCTCTTTCTTAGAACAGCGAATTGAATAGAGAAATGCCATCCAGAGGGAAATAAACCTCCTCATACCGTCCTAAACAATTAAATTAGTTGAACGTTCCAGAGAGGTTCCGGAGCGGTACCTTCTGGTATGCTCCGCTCTGTAGAGCGAGGCATGGCTCCAGGTACACTCCAGGGAGGCCGAGGCCGCCGCCGCGCTTAGAGAGGAATGCAGTCTGCTTGGCAGGGGTGAGGGGTCTGGTGGGAGCCAACCGGAGAGAGTAGGTGGGTGGCCCTTCCATCTAATAACTCTTGTGACTTGCGAGGGATGCTCAGGGGAAAATGTCACGAAAATGGCATACATTCCGCCGAGATATTGTGAAGACACAATGCAGACGCTGTTGAGTCGTTTTCAAGACTTTTTGTGTCGACGCTGTCTCCGTAATGTCTCGGGATGGGGAAAGTAAACAGACTTTCTTGAGACATTTGCGATGTTTTCAAACTATCTCTACAGTAGTTCAAAAAAATTGCAAAACATTTGGCATCCACGGTGGTGCAAAAATGTTCAGAAAAAGTCTCAAGAACGTCTCCTTTGTGTCTCAATCCCGAGACATTATGGAGACAGCGTCCCAGATGGAACACGTTTGTCGAAATGATGTCAAAATCACCTCATTTTGACGCTCAAGGCAAAAACTCACTGCGGCTAGGTCGCCAAAATTGAGTCGTCTTTTGGCGATTGTGTTCCACCTGGAGTCTCTGGGCGGGAGTTGGGCCTGCGGCTCGGGGCACAGAGCCGAGCATCGCATCTCTCCCACTTTCTACAGATGCTCCGCGCCGGGGCTCGCTACCGTGGTTGTGCAACTCGGTATACGGTGACACGGCGAGGCACAGCGCAAGGAGAGAATATTCTTACCGATAAACGGGGAAACACAACAAAATTAATCATTGATTTTTAAAATTATATTTTCACAAAAATGATACACTTTTGATAAAAGTTTATCAG
>NW_026267349.1:69759-77904 GCF_000697945.3 Frankliniella occidentalis | reverse complement strand
GGCGTGTGCTGGTGGTCGACCCTTGTGCCCTGATAAGCCCGTCTACCGCGTACGCCCTTCCGATTGATAACGCCCCCCCCCCCCCCGGGTCCCACGCACAGGTGGGGTGAGCCGGCCGGGATAGGACTCCACGCCGCCGCCGCGCTGCTTCCCTCCACCGGCAGCTTCATTCACTATTCCTTGATTCCAGCAGTCAGCAGCAACCATGGCGCAGTCGCTGCCGCTCATGGTCCTGACGGCCCTCTACATCTACGGCAAGGCCCTGCTGTACGCGTGCATGGTGGTGCCCCACCTGCTGCTCGCGCAGCTCCGCAAGCCCACCAAGTGCCTCTTCTGGCCCCGGCGCCGCACCACGCCCCCCAAGTGCCTCGACCAGGTGGGCCAGCACGGCTACGTCACCGTCAAGGTAAAGGGACACCCGAGTGTCACCCCTGAAATGCATGACACTCTTCCCCAATGCCTTTTGGGGAACTTTTGTATCACTATTATGTATTAATTAGGGTAGCAATTGAAATTTAAATAAATTTTGACTTTATAGGGGCTGAAGTTCCACTATGTTGAGAAAGGCGACAGGTCCAGGCCATTGATGCTGTTTGTGCATGGCTTCCCAGAATTTTGGTATTCCTGGCGATTTCAAATGAACGAGTTCAGCAAGGACTATTGGTTGGTGAGCTATTATTGAGAATACTGTATGTGAATTTTTCTGTTTATCACCAATCACCTTTTAATTTTATCAGGACTGTAGCAATTGATATGAGGGGCTATGGAGACTCAGCCAAGCCTTCAAATGTATCTGACTACAAACTGGAAAATATGGTTGATGATATAAAGGAAATTGTAAAAGCACTGAGTAAGCTACAAATATAAAGAAATTGGTGATGGCATTTTAAAAATATGTAAATATACCTGTATCATATTAATCTAGGTTTTTATCTTACTTTAAAGACAAAGAGAAGTTCATTCTTGTTGCACACGACTGGGGTGCTGTAATATCATGGATTTTTGTGGATCAGCACCCTGAGATGGTTGATAAGTACATTATGATGAATGGTCCACATCCAAAGGTCCATGCAATTATGATGAATAGGAAAGAGCAAGCGTCCAAGTCTTGGTGAGGATCTCAGATCATCTCTCAATATACCCAAAACAACAAGGGAAAAAGTTACTTACTGATGTTTCTTACAGGTATGTCTTCTTTTTTCAACTGCCATTCCTTCCAGAATTATGGGCAAGCTGGAATGACTTTGGAATGTTCCAAAGAATATTTTTCACCCCTGGTAAAAATAACCCACTAATGACAGAGGAAGACATCGAGGCCTTCAAATACACCTTTTCACAAAAAGGTAAAAAGAAACCAACAAAAAAGAAAAAAAAACACATTAGTAACACAAGTAAGTATGATGGATGTATAAAAATGGAAACTGTTTGTTTCAGGAGCACTTACACCACCGATCAACTACTACCGTGCTGCATTGCGCAGAAGAATCAGTGAAGGTTTTGGTCCAAAGCCAAAAAATCCTAGTCAGAAAGTTAAGGAAAGACCACAAGGTCTCTACATTTTTGGTGCAAAGGACATAGCCATTGACATAGATGGTGTCGCTAAGCACAAATCATTTTTTGAACCTCTTCAGACTGTGATAATTGATGACGGTAATCACTTTATTCAGCAAGACGAACCAAAAGCTGTGAATGATGCAATGCGTTCATTTCTTAAGCAATCAACTTAAATTTGTATCGCTGCATTTATCAAATTGATTAAGAATCGTTTAAGGCTTTACAAATAAATTAAAGAAATTTCATTTGATTGAGTTCATTGAAGGCTTGAGAGGCAGAGGTGGATATTTAAATTTGTATAAACAATCATTTAAGATCAAAAATTCAGGAGAATAGAAATTTAATCTTATAAGGTGAATTCACATCTTTTATACATCTTAGATCACATTTAATATACTTTTACTTTACAAGTGGTTCAAATGGAATTAGGCCACAACATGCCTTTCACTAACAAATACACAAGAAAAAGTTACATTGTTTAAATTTTATGATCCTTTAGCTACACCTACTAGTGCTGGCCGAATACATCTCTCTTGGAGTTTGTACCCAACTTTTGATACAACAACAACTGATCCAGGCTCCTTTCCTTGTACCTCCTAGGCAAAATAGGAAAAATTAAGAATATAGTAAAGAGTGAAAAGATTTTAGAGTGTTTTTCATCCTCTTAAGAATATAAATGCCTTACCTGTTCAAAAAGAGCCTCGTGCAAGTTTGGATCAAACTTCTCATTGAGTGGGTTGACTTGTAATAGCCCATGACGAGTAAACACCTGAACATATGCAAGTATTAGTAACAGTAACCAACAGCACAATCTTCACAAAGATATTTTTTTCTTGGCACACATACTTTTAGAAGCTGAGCCTCAGTCATAGTCAATCCTTCATACAAGTTCTTCAGATGGGGGTTGTTATCTTTAACTTCCTCTTTTGGCACACTCTCCGTGGCTTTCCCTAATATGTCGGCAACCTTAAGAAAAAATGTAATTCATATTTTAAATATATAATGACTATAGAGAATGAGAAGGATGTTGCAGATGAGCAGTGGTAAGTCATCTTACCTCTAGTAAATCTTTACAAAAGCTCTGTATACCAAATATTTTAGCATCCTCAATTTGTTTAGTTAGACGATTCCTTAGATTTTCTCTATCAGCTAGCAATCTCTTGTATTTGTCCTGCAAATGTAAGAACAAAACTTGACATGTAGCTAATAGAAGAGAGAAAGTGAGAATATGATCACGGAAATGCAAAGGAGCTGCGTACTTACATCTAGTTCTGAGACCTTCTCTAACAAGGATTTGGATTCGGCACTAACTTTCTCCAGCTCTGCTTTCAACTTTTTCTCAGTTTCAGTTTCTCCTGGAGGAGGAATGCTGCTGGTGTCTTTTGATTCCTCCGGTGACGCACTATATGATCGAAGTGAAGATGGTATCCTTCAAAAGACAAGAGAACACGAATGATGATGCAATAACAATAATTGAAATATTTGAATCGAGAATCTTTAGGAAACGATGATGAGCAAAAACTTTTTATTTGAATTTCATTTTGCTGGTAAGGAATGGTATCGGGAAACTTAAAGCCACCGTGATCCTCATGACCAATGTGATAGCAGACGATTTAACCCATACGAATGAGCATGTTGTAATGTTCACATCCTTGGTACATTTGTCGTAGTACGAAAGTTTTATCCAAGTCCTACCAAGAATAAGCAAAGTACGAAGCAACAACTGTAGGCGAAAATAGGAGGGATGTTACCCCCTTTACTGAAGACAACATCTCGTAACAGAGTGGACCTTAACCTTAACGGCGAGGAGGGCAAAAACTTCTCAACGCGTAACTTACAAGGAAAAGATATTTCTCGACACGGTGGATGATCGGTCCAGAACTAGGCGAGTTAGCCTATACCCACTAGTAAGGGTACTGCAAGCCATCGCGAGACTTTTCAATCAAATTCAAGTTAAAAATCGTGAGTTTTCTTGAATTTTGATGCGGACGACAAGGATGTGGGGCACAGCGACTGAGGGTGGGGGGAGACCGGCGGGGGCGGCGGAGTGAGAGGGGGTTCGATCTCGATCTCGAAACTGCCCCCCGAACTTCGGGAGCTCCCGGGAGATGTCGGATAACGCAGAGAGGCACACGGCAGACCGGGACCTTAAGTTCCCGTGCACTCATAACGGCTGCGTTCGCGCAGTCAAGTTCTTCTCGTTCTCGCACACGTCTGCGGGTCATCGCGTTGGAGAGAGAAAGAAGAGCGTGATTGTGCCGCGGGGTGGGAGCCGCTTTCCGCACGCAGCCGCGGACGGGAGAGCAGTGGGGAGCTGCACCTCCGCGCACATCTGTGCTCGTATTTTGCAGTGCGCGAGCTTGATTACCTGTGAATCCCGTCGCGAAATGTGTTCGGGCTAGAAAATGCACTTCCAGCCCGTCGAAGGCCCTACTTGTTTGTTTGCCATGCAGCCCAAGTCGAGGACATTTTAGGATAATGGGTGGGTGCCTGAGTGTCGGTCGGGCATCGAACACGGCCAGTGGAAATGCAGCCGGAAATGTCACAAGGCCAAATTCAGGTAAGTGAGCCGTCACAATTTTGCAGGGTATTTTGACAGCGTCTTTGGCAGGAGCCTTTGTGTCCTGGAGTCTATGTACTCGGCCTGAGAACTTAAGTTCAAGCCTGTTCCGAACTGCTACCTGAGGTGATCACAGCACGTACATTACAGTGTACAACTATTGACCAACTTGTCCTATTCCATAATAGTTTGCTCAATTTTGCACGATTAGCTGTCACCTTGCTTCAAAATGGGTATTTTGTCCCATGTCCTCACCTTTTTTGTGAGGGACCGCATCTTTGAGTAACCTTTGTTATGATATTGATTCAGCCTTTTAACCTCTAATTTGCTGAGCCTTTTACTCAGCTTGTCATATCTTTATTTGATGTCATACAGCAGATCTCGAACAGCCTTTAAACCCGTATTATAAATCTTTAAATCACCTTTGAAATTGTTTACATGGATGTATGACAGCATACATATCTATTTGTGCAGTAATTGGTTTCTGCAATGATAAGTTCTCTATTATTTTGTTGCTTTCAGGAAGAAAAAATCATCCCCTGTGTCATGATACTATACGCTGGAAGTCTGATGTCCCCCTTACTGAAGGGCAACTTAGAAGCAAACGCGATGAGTTCTGGGACACAGCACCCGCATTTGATGGACGGAAAGAGATTTGGGACGCCTTGCGAGCTGCGTCTTTAGCCACTGAAGCTCAAGACTTCGTCTTAGCTCAAGCTATTTTAGATGGTGCTAATATATCTGTTCCAAATGGTAAGACATTTTGAAATGTTTGGTGTATCAATCTGTTTCAATTAATTTTTCTTCTGTTTAGTTGTGTTACTACTTTTATTGCTAATGCTTTGGATTTTATTTGTGCACAGGCTTCTTGACAGAGTGTTATGATGAGCTGGGAACCATGTACAAAGTCCCAGTTTACTGCCTGTCCAATCCCATCAACATGATAAAAGAAGATGGAAGAGAATCACCTGCAGAATTTTCTGGTAAAATGGCCATATGAACTAGCTCTTAACCATTCACTTAGGAAAGATCTTTTATTTTAATTGTTTTGTAGAGTGAAGCCCTGCGTGAAATGAAAGCAAACAGTTGTTGATTTTTAAAAGTTTAAGGAAGTCTGATTAATGTCTCCTTCAAGCTTATATCTTCATTTTTTATACTGTAGTTTTAGCTAGGAATCCTGCCACAGAACCTTGATAAATACCATGTGTTCTCATCAGGACTCTACTCTTCACACTTGCATGTTAAGTAACTGCTAAATGTATACAGAGCTTTGGACCTCTTTGCAGAGCCTGCTGATGGAGGTACAGAAGTTGTCTTGAAAATTCGACTGTCATCAAATGGTGAAGATGTCAAGCTGCCTCTACTTTCCACAGATACAATTGCTACTGCAAAGAAAAAACTTCAGGTAAGTTATCTAGTCATGCTTATCAAATTGGTGTAGTCAATCTTATCTAGCTTTAGCCAGCTAGTCCTAGCTTCGACTAGGCACTTAGCTCTGTATTGATTGAGAAATCGAGTCATTTTGATACTTGTCATATCGAAATGGTTCCGGTACTAATTTAAAGTACTGTTGAATATGGCATGTTAAAATCCTCATTCTCTACTATTTTCTTTAATGCATTTTTTCTCTCGCTTTCCAGTGTCATGAGGGTTTTGAGCCATCTAAACAGAGATGGTTCTTTGGTGGTAAACTGCTCAGCGATAAATTGCGGATAGAAGAAGCCAAAATCTTACCTGGATATGTGGTCCAGGTTATTGTTAATCCAGAACCTTTGTCCCGTGTTGAGAGTTGAGTAGCAGTTCCTTTATATGTGTATAAAATATATTTTAGGGCCTTGTACATCGAACCATCACTTTACTGGATGATAAAAACCCTTGTTTTATTCATGATTGTAAGCTATTTTTGTTTAATCTTAATTTTTTTTGTTAAACCAATTGGATTTTAAATTGTTTTGTGAACACTCCCTATGTATTTCCTGTTAATGTTTGTTACATTGAAGAAGAGTTTTGTATGATATGTTGTTACCGTGTGAAAACCTCTGTTGTTCTTCATAGTATGATTTGTTATTCCTTTGTATTTTTTCTATCAGTCTGAGTTTATTTTATACTCTATTTAATGGAATTATTCTGAATGGCCAGTGCCATAGTATTACCTCTACACATGGCCTTGCTGCTATTTGATGCTAAGCAGATCAGCTTGTTTTAACTGTATGCAGTAACTAGTATTTTTTTTAAGCATGGTTTGCCAAGATATGTGACAAATTTTCATGTGTCCATAAATCTCTTGATATGTAACATTTGCAAGTACTCTTACAATCTTAATCTGATGAGTATTTAAACTTACAATCTTTTACGCACAAATTACCCAAAATATGGTGCATGTTGTTCGGGTTTTTTTCATCTGAAGTCATTGAATTGAATGCTCATACAATCATTCTATCAGTATTTTTTTTTTATTGACTCCTTTAAGGTCCTGATCAAAGTTGTGTTGTTGGCCGTTTGTTCCCCAGTATGTAAAGCTGGTAACAAAACAAGAGCCATATTTCTTGTGGCTGATTTAGCGCCGCGCACTTCTGTAGTTGTACTGTACCGCACAGGATTGCCAGCGGGCTTGCCCATTGTCAGTAGAGAACACGCCCGCCTGAAGAAATGCGGTACAGCATAACTACAAACGACTATCAGCCTCCTGGTAATCACATCTGAATTTCTCCGGGTAATGCTTTAGCAATGCTGCATTTGCTATACTTTGAATGGGCATAATACTGCTGGGTATTTCTTGTTCAATTCAAACTAAATTTCAAGTCTGCGTTGGGGTACATTCTCATTTTATAAATCTTGTACTGTGGTGGGCCTTTCAAAAACTGTTACAGGAAAAGTCTTTGTGAATATTTTATTTTCATTAGATAATGGAATTTTAAAAAGGTTTTAGGCTATTTACAGATTTATTGTCATGTGGTGCTTAAAAAATGTATTTTTTTTATACCTAACTCTAAATTTGCATTTTTGTTCAAGTTGCCATTGAACATGAAGGTGCTCAACTAATTGTTAGAGGTTCTGTAAATGTGACATTTTTTTTTGTTTTAGCAGAGGTAGCCTAAATCTTCACCCTTTCACCAGTATTTTGTCTAGCTACAAATTGAAGTTGGAGGGAAACAACTTCATACTGTCTCATATCAGCATGTACAGTAGCAGCTTCAGGTAAAAGTCAAACCTGTTGGTTTACGTATTGTGTAAATTGTATAACTTCCTCTTGTTTGAGTTTGATTGTAAGAACAGTATCTGTCTATTTATATCAACTTTATTCTTATTGTTTCTAAGTTCGTCTATCTAACTAGTATCTTTAATTATTTTTAAGATTGCATTTTTCTCTGTATGCTTTTGGAGCTTATTATAGGTGGTGTGTTCTTTTATAGAATGACTGTTGTTTAACTTATAAGAGTATAGTGTAAAGCTGCTCCACATACTCAGAAGTGTGTACGTTATTAAGTCCAGAATTGCTTGTTTACTTTCTAATTTGTGTACTTAAGAAATATTGAATATTGCTGAAAGTGACAGTGCTGACCCAATTATTTAAGTTTGACAAATCTTTATTCCATTGATGCTCAAAATGCATTGCCATTTCATATAGGCCTGAAGATGACTGCCATCTTTTCCTTCCTCCTTCCTTTCTTTGTATGAATTTTAAGCTACCTTTGAATGTACGATCATGAACAAGTAAATTAGTGTTATTTTTTATCATAGTGCTGTTTTCATGATATTTTAACACTGACAAATTGCCAATGAAATTTAACTGCTCTAGCCTGCATTTTGTGGTGTCTGTACTTTGCTTTTTATTGATAAATGATCTCTGTAGAGCTGTACTGAAAGGATATCTACAGAAACATTTGTCACCCATTGTAACCCAGGAAATTTAATTTATATTGGTTGTTTCCCCCCGGCGTGTGCTGGTGGTCGACCCTTGTGCCCTGATAAGCCCGTCTACCGCGTACGCCCTTCCGATTGATAACGCCCCCCCCCCCGGGTCCCACGCA
>NW_026267349.1:58098-63529 GCF_000697945.3 Frankliniella occidentalis | reverse complement strand
GAGGGACTTCCCCCTGCTGGTGCACCATAGCTTGAGGAGGGACTTCCCCCCGATGGTGCGCCGTAGCTTGGGGAAGGACTGTTTCTAGAAGGCGTCTCGTAGCTTGGGGATGGATGCCCCTTCGAGGGTGCACCGTAGCTTGAGGAGGGACTTCCTCCCCCCGACCTTTCCCGACCGCGAACCGGTGCCACGGCGTTGGGGTCCATGCCGGGCCGGGCCCGTCCGCGAGTTGCTGCCCCGGGCCCAGCAGGGCCTGGAGGGTGGTACCCGCCGGGAGGAGAAGACGGCGACGGCGACGGTTGGATCCCGCTTCCCCGGGCTGGCGCGCCGTACGACGGGGACGGTCTCGAGCTCATCCTGGAATCCTCGTCCTCCGGGACGCCGCTGGGCGGGATGTGGTTCCGCAGTGGAGTGCCCCCGCCGCCTCCGGGCGGCCCGCCCCTCAGCCCCACGCCGAGCCCTGGTGCCGTGTAGTCGGTGGCCGGGCCCCCGCCGCCGCCGTGGCCCGGGGGGAGGTAGTCGCCGTCGGCCAGCTCGGCCAGGTCACCGTCGATGAGCACGCCCGCCGCGAAGAGCAGCAAGACGACGCCGCGCCGCCCCAGCGCCTGAAGGAGCATCGAGGAGCATCGTGTTGGTGAGTGGAGTGTATTGCACACGGATAGAGATAGGAGGGGGGGAGGGGGGCACTGGCCTCGCCGCGCTGCGTGGACATGCACAGGTGCTCGCCCGTGCTCGCCATTGTACATACGTACCGCCCCGCCCCGCCTGATGCGACGACACTCGACCGGACAATAAGACAAGAAGCGCCTCTCCCGCGGGGAGCTCGGGCGGTGCACTACATCACGCTGCCGAGAGCGCGGCCCTGGGACGCCACGCGGCGACGCGACGCTCGCGGGTGGAAGCCGTCCATCACGCGTGGGACCACTTCGTACAAGATCACAACGCACTCTGTCTTTTCATTTAAATGGTCCGCATTTGCACTCGATCTTTCGGCAACGGCCAGAAAGTACGTCCCTTTTTCTCGGATTCCTTCATCGACAAAATACGGGAGCTCGGCGCCTGCGAGCCTCGGGGTAGGCCATCCCGCAGTACACGCCTGCACAGCAGGCATGATGTTGCCTACCCAGCAGGCGCCATGGGACCTTGCATAGGCTGAACTTGGGAGGTTCGAAACGGCGATTGACGGACGTACTTTCTTGATGATCCCTCAATCGCCAGGCGCCGGTGAAACATTGAATTGGAGAGGTATCCCTCGGGCATGCTAGTGGCTGATGAACCGCCCCACACTTCGGCGTGGACGAGGCGAAAGTCAAGTAAGTGACGTCCATTTGACGTCAACTTGACACGAAAAGTCAAAAGTACATCCAGAATGCAGCTTAGAACACCCGCCTAGTATTGGGGACCTTTTTGATAGGACCGTCAGGTGCCCCATCCCAACCAACCACAGCAGTTGCTCTGTGATCAGTCGC
The DNA here is from genome assembly GCF_000697945.3 of Frankliniella occidentalis. NCBI lineage: Eukaryota > Metazoa > Arthropoda > Insecta > Thysanoptera > Thripidae > Frankliniella > Frankliniella occidentalis. The sequence continues at coordinate 62,060 of NW_026267349.1, read as the reverse complement.
AACGGGAGAGCCCCTTTGCAGAGAAGCACACATCGTGACAGTCGAGACATCGCCTTCCCTCTCTCTAATCGACCCCCATCGCCCGAAGGACAGAGATTTGTCAAATAAGTAACATCTCGGTGGCGGCGTCATAAGTCAATATGTACACTGAGAAAAAATTTTGGTCCTAAGCACAAAACATATTGTCCCGAGACCGAAATTTTTTGACGCACTTTACAGTTGTGCCTAGGCACCAAAGTTTTGTTGCCCAGCTTTAAAACTTTGGTGCCACGCACAGTAATTTTAAAGGCGGGAACTAAATTTTTTGTGCCAGGAACAAAGTAGGACGCATTAAACAACCGTCTAGTGCCCGGCAGGAAAAAAATTTTTCTCAGTGTAGCATCAATCTTAACAAACCAAAATGATATCATGTCGACACCAGTATATGAGTCGTCCGGATTACAAAATTTTAACTCGTGGGGTCGTCACCTTGATGTCATGCTGGACAACAAATTTGACCTTTGACCGCGACAGCCCGATAATACAGTATGTTCAATTTCAACCGACACCCCAATAAAGTGCGACGGCAATCTGCGAACACTTCTGTCGCACTGAGAAATATTTTTAGTCCTGGGCACTGGACTTTTAGTCGCCAGACCGAAAGTTTTTGACGCACTAATAACACTTTGTTCTAGGGACAAAAGTTTTGTTGCCTGGCCTTACATGTTCATTGCCCCTTACCAAAGTTTCGCGGGAACCAAATGTTTAGTGCGGGGATCAAAATACGGCGCAATAGACAACTGTCTTGTCCTAGGGGAGAATTTTTTTTCTCAGTGCGTCCGTAAAAGAACACGGGAGAACAAAGGGCCTTGCGTTTCAGGCGACGGTAGTCCCGCTCCGCTCACCTGCATGCTAGTATCGTGCTGGTGTCCAGTCGTGTCCAGCAGGTACTGCAGTCCGGCCGGCACCGCGCGTTCAACTGGAGTCTAGGTCGCCAGGACGACCATTTATAGATGGGGATGAGCAAGATCGGCTAGAGCGCCCTGCTACACTCGGACGCACGCAGCGGGGAGGTGGAGCGCAGCCGGGGGACGATATCGAGAACCGATGTCGTTTTGATATCGTATAGACAGCATTTGCTTTCTCGTGTGGCGTCATCGGTGTTGTCAGTTCCCTAGGTTCGACGCCACCACCACCACAGCTTTGAGTACCGGGTGATTCAGAGCACGCGCCGCCGTGTTGCGGGTTTGCCTATCCTCGACTCGGCGGGCGCACGGGTGAGAGGTGAGGAGGAGAGGGGTCTCCTCCTTAATACTTAATGCTGCTTGGGCATAACAGTTTAAAACAAATAAGAAAAACCCTCAGAGTTTGACATCGCACGACGTTTTTTTTTTCGGACGAATGTATCTCGGAACAAAAGGCGGGGGAGTGCGACGCCAACGCCCTTAGTGGGGCAGGCGAGCGGAGGTGGGGTCACGGCGGGAGGGAAGTCCACGACACGACGGCCGCCGCGGCGAGGTGATGCAGCAAGGCGTGAGGCTGCTGGCAGCCCTCGGCAGCCCGGACGAGAGAGAACAATGCGCACGACGCCCAGCCTCGCGCCCTTGCGGGGGTCAGGCGTCCGAGAGTTTACCGCGCTTTGTGAGCGTGCAGGCCACACGTGTGGAGCACGAGACTCGCCCGAGACCTGCACGTGGTGTGCTGAGTCAGATCAACGTCCCTCCGGGGGACAGTGCGTGCGGCACAAACTTAAACATCCAGTAAGATTCAACGCGGAATAAAAATGAACAAATACGTGAAAGCCTTCCTCCGTCCCCCGATGCCCACCGATACCTTATCCCTATTGTGGGCGGATGGGCGTTGTTCACCGAGGGAACACGCACACAATGCCAACTCGTATTACCAGTCTCTCCTTCTCTCTAACAAACACACACACGCGCGCGCGCGCGCACAGCTTCGGTTGGCGCACGCCGTTTCCTTTCAAATATCGCACCGCGAAAACAAAAAAAAAAAAAACAAACAAACGCGAATCGAGAGCGGGCGAGGCCCAGGGACTGCAGAACGGACAATGACAATTTGTCATACACATGATTGGTGTTGGTGTTTGGGTTGGGTTAAACTGGTTAAACTCGTCAAAATTCCTTGTCAACAGCTTGTCAAAAGAGAAAAATATAGGAAAGGCTTTGTCCGCGTAAGGCAGCGTGTGCAAAGCCCTTGCTTGTCGCGGAGGAGACAAGTTCTGCACCGAACGGTCGCTTATTACATTTCCTTGCCAACTGATACTTGTGCAGCAAAATGCAGATATTCGACCACAGTTTCCGACCGCATCTAGACTTTCTGCTGAATTGTAACTTTACGGGTGAGAGGTCTTAAAATTAATTTGGCTGTGCTTTTCACCTACTGTTATCTGAAAAGTTGTCTTCACAGGTGCTTCTGTGCTCATCTATTTTCTTGCAAGGTTATGCTTCTGCACTTGTGACTTATCTCCGCTTTTATCTTACAGGAACCTGTTTTCAGAAACTTTCTCTCAAAGACCAACAATCCAGTACTCCGTCAGTATTCTGCAAAGACCCTATTTACGACCACTTTAAGGTCACTATACCTTATGCTGGCTTTATACTGGTGTGGGAAGTTTTATTTGACTCTACGTGTCCTGAGCAAGCTCCTGATTTCTTGTTTGACGATGATTCTTTCACGTCTTTTTTAACTGTTGACATTCTCTCTCAACGAGTTCCAAGTCTCAGCAATTGGAATGTAAGCAACCCAGAATGCCTCAGCAAGGTTCTTCAAGAACTGCTCAACCTGTATACTGTGCACCAACTGCAACGCTTGGTTAGTTTAGTCCAAAATTCTGTAAAAAACAGTGAATCCAATATTCTAGGCACATAATATTCAGAAATTATTAATGTTCAACTCTCTCAATGTTGCAGGAGAAAGATGGTTCTTCCCTTGGAGTGGAATGCTCAAAGTTAATGCAAGAGTTTGAATTGGATGAAAGACAGCTTCAAGTTTTGTCTGGAGATTCTCCTATATTAAATCACAATTACTATGGAGGGTAGGTGAAATTCAAATTTTTAAAAGCTCATTTAATAAATTTTAAGTCTTGTTAATAACCAAGTTGCTCTTAGATCAACCAGACCACCTCATGGCACAGTTAGCATGATGTTCCTTAATTTAGAAGAACAATTGGCTATTGAAAATATTCCCAAACGCTTTCGTCAAATTGCATTGCAGTTTGGTATTAGAGAATATAATCCCAGCACTGTGGTCTTACACTTAAATCCTGGTCTTCGCTATTTGCTTGGTCAGCAATCAGACCTAGAAATACCAAATTATTCAAAAAGTGATGGTCTGCCTTCATATTTTCGCCACTTCTTCAAGATAGTTCATGAGACTTTAAGTCAGGTTGGTATGGTAACTTGTGTAACTAAAGCTAAATTCTCAATCTTCTTAAATTCATATGCAATTTCTTTGTTAACAGGTAACTCAAAACTATGATAGGCGTGAGGAGTTTCATTTGAACATGCTCCAAAATCTAACCACTTTAAATGATGTGTCTGTGAAACCACTTGAATGTGATATGCCACATTTCACATCAAGTACATATATGATTGAAATCAATGACTACCCCATTATAGTTATTATTCGCACCCCAAGTTACAGGTGAGCCGTAGTAACTGGAGTGAAATCCATCGAGCCACTTGTGAGCGATCTGTTCTTATTTCATGACATTTGTTAACATACTCTAGCCTTGGAGACCCTAAAGTCTTCCTGAAAACTCTCACCGGCCAAACTAAAGAAGTCAGTGTGAGTTCATCATGGGACGTCCAGAAGGTTACACAAGCAATATTGGACTCTGTGATGACCCTTTTCGAAGAAGATTCTGACTCCTCATCCTGAACAGCATATTTCTCACTGATTTCTGCACCTTAATGCCATACAAACATCAAAAGGTTATAAAGTATTGAAAAAAACTTTTCTTT
>NW_026267349.1:52610-58048 GCF_000697945.3 Frankliniella occidentalis | reverse complement strand
AAACATGAAAAAATATAATGTCCATTTGGACCAATACTTCACTTACTTACCTTGTTTTAAGTTATGCATGAATATAAATTTAAAAAAACTATGGTGTGGTGATAAAAATGTCAAGAGTGGTATTTTTTAACTGTGTGATTGTATTGTGCAGACTGATAAACAAATTTCATGGCTCTCCATGCAGTTTTTATTCATCCAATACATTTGTGAAGTGGGACGAGAATTTGTAGAATACTCCCACTTTATGTACAATGCTAAATGCCGTATTATCTTGAGATCACTTCATTATATCACTAACATTTTATCTTACTTAGGTAGATACTTTAATAGCTTTAACTCATGAGTTAACCAGATAGCGAATGAAAGCAATACTAGTGAACCCGACTGATGTGATGCTGCCAGTGGCACTGGTACGTAAGTCAATAGAGTTGTTATACCAAGACCGACCTGAAAAAGAGGTAGTGTTGAATTATGAAACATTTTACCCAGGAGAAGAGGTTCGGGCATTATAGCATACCTGAACCCACGCCATGGCTGCCAATGCTTTGAGGGCAGTATGCGCCCTTGGCGGTAGTTTTGCTTTTCTCGACAGTAGAAATAGAGATGTTATGACGGCAAAAGTTGTCTCTCCCTACGGTCAAAGTATTGAAAACTATAAACAGTTTTGATTTTAAATAAGATCACACAAATTAAAACCAGGCATATTTACCAATTTTCGATGATCAAACTGTACAGTTGTAGGGTTTTCAAAAAAGTTTCTCAGAGTTGGCGAGAAGGCAAGCAAGTCACACGGAATCCATTTGTCAGCCATCATAGGGTAGGTGTTATAGACCAGCCCTGCATCCAAGCCAGCAACAAAAGCTCCTAAAACACAGTGTTACATATCAAGTTATGAGTAGGTGCACCAGATTAACTGTTGTCAAAACAAGAGAGTACGACAACCTGATAGTGCCGTGATGAACACCAGAGCTTTCGAAGTGAAAGCCAAACGGCGAATTAGTCGAGCTCGCTTCACAGCACTGACGTCACTCAACGCAGCAGCAGGGAAGGGCTGAGCGGGAAGGAGCTTGTCAAGGGCTGACCAAAGGAGCAGTGTGTACAGGCCAAAGGCCAGGCCCAAGTGGGAGGCCAGGCGGTACTGTGAGACCCTCGGCACATCATTGGGATCATCGAAATTATTCTTTAGTCCAGACTTGACCATGTACCATCCCATCAGACCCTGTAAACAGACAATGATGAGAGGGTATATTCACTCGCTCAAGAAATTAGTTCACAAAGATAAATAAGCGTGAGGGTTACCTGACAACCAATTAAGGTACCAAATGCCAGAACACGTCTCTTTGTGGCAGAATTCAAATAACCTTTAGCCCAAAAAGCTAGAGCTGGAATGGCGAATGCTGTGCCAATAAGTCTGCCCCATTGTCTGTGGGCAAATTCCATCCACCATATCCTTTTAAACTCTGATACTGTCATTTCTTGATTTTTACTGTCAAAAGAGAAGGGGAAAATCAATTACCATATTTACCTATGTCTAGCTGCCCCACACAAAACATCTACTCATCATAAAATACACGTACAACATGAATTCCGGATATTGTTGATACTTAGCGAATTCAACATTCCACTCCTCATCAGTCCATGGCATCTTCTCTCCAAGAAGACGCCATGTAACCATGGACAATCCCGATTCTGTTAATCTTGTGACTCCACCTTAAAGGTTTAAAGAAATGAAAGACACGTTCGAAAGATAAAAAGATAAAAAGAAGAAAGGTCCAAACATACCTAATATAACGGCAACAAAAACCATCCCACTACAACCAAGGAGCCAGAGTCCAACTGCTTTATCAGCATTTTGTGGGATGGCATTCACTTGTACTGAAGCAGAGCTGTTCTGTCGAATAGGGTGTGTAAACTGAAAAGCAGCAAATAATTAAAATCAGAGAGCACATTTTTAGTTTCTTTATGTACACAGATTTGGTGCCAGATTTCTTCTAACTATCAGTACTTAACGCATACATTACGAACCTTTTTAACATGAGCTACTAGTTGTTTATGGGAGAAATTTCTAATTGGACTTCTTAGAACTGAAAATACTGGAGTTTGGTAGTTGAAATGAGAAGTCTAAAAATGAGAAAGATTTTATATCAAATAAAACATTCCATTTGGTAGCATGATGCAATAATCTATCAGTATTATAGTTGGGCTACTAACATTTTTAAAATAGCTACTTCTTGCTAGCTGGCAAGTGTTTCTGGCAATGAGACTCAGCATCCTGGTAGAATCTGCAAAAACAGGAGTGCAAGAAAAAAAATATGTAGGTACCAGGGTACTGAACACTTGATAAGTTAATTTCATTGTAGATGTTTAGATATCAAAAAAGCTTGCACTTAAGAGTTCATTTCTAGTTTGAAAAAAAAAAATGGTTCAACTTTATGAAAATTACTATAGTGTACTAAAATGTTCAAAGGATAAGTAAATTATTATGTAACAGTCATTGATTCAGCAGTTCAGCATAGGTTATAATATGGTTTCAAAGTAATGTCAATCGGTTGGGTGCTCTTACTCTGTTCAAGTTACTTCTTTAAAACAATGATGTCTGTCTTCAAGGGCAATTCGAACATTAATAGTTGACTCCAAAGCGTTCCAAAGACCAACGATAACTAGCCCTATTTCTCTTCTGCTGGCAAAGTGATGCAAACCAAAACCTAAACAAACTGCAACAAATAAAATTCTCATACTCTAATGCTCGAACTCGAACACTTCGAGTGTTGTGTTTCTCATTTTCTCAACCCTTTTCGCGTTCAAAATGGTTCAAAATCACTACGGTTATTCTAATAAAAGTATAAATGGCTTTGTTAAACTCTGAACACCAACGATGATTGATTATCAAATAACGCGCCTTGTGGAGGCTGATGTTTCCCTACCTTTCTGATGCTGCGTTTTTGTGAGCAAATGGTGGTGGTCCTGGGGGCGGCCGCCCGTCGTCCGGACGAGCTCGTTGTCGCCGTTGTGGGTATTATTTGCGGTATTTGTAGTTAGCTGTCGCTCTCATTGGGCCACATCGCGACAAGACGCGTGGCGCCACCATGGAGTGCCATGTCGTGGACGTCGTGGACGGGGCGGACGTCATGGAGCCGTGCCAGTGCCCCGCCTCCTGGGGCCTTCCCTCTGACCCTCACGTCCCGGCCGGGGATCACGTGGACCGCTTCCGCGACCTGCTGCACCTCTCGGACGGCGCGTGGACCACCTTCGTGCTCCGGTGAGCCTCGGGGCGTCTACCAGGGGGTCTCCACCAGGAGGCGCTAAGAGGGTCTCTAGGGGGCCCCTCAGGCTGCTTCTGCACTACGAGCTGGCGCGCGCCGGGGAGGCCGCGAAGGCGAACGCGGAGCTGCAGCAAGCCGTGGAGGTCCTGCGGCAGGCCGTCGGCGGCAGCAGCGACCTGGTGGACAGAGTCAAGCCCGCCCTCCGTTACGTGCTGCGCTGCGCGCGCGGCCAGGACGCCGACGACGCCGACCTTGCTCTGCTCGACCGTCGGCAGAGGGCTGCCATCTGGGGCCTGCGGGCGTCGGCACTGCGGCTGTACGGGAGCCTAGGTAGCGCCTCCAGAAGCTGGAGGAGGGGAGGGCCTCGGCGGGCTGGCGCGGGGGAATGACCAACCGCCTACCGCCGGGCCGTTTCAGGGTGGCAGGCCGCCCAGGACTGCGCGGAGAATGCCGTGGCCCTGGACCTGGACGAGCCCGCCTGGCAGCTCAGCCTCGGCCTCCACCGCCGCGACCGCGCGCTCCTGGGGCCCGCGGTGGGGGCGGCGCCGCGGGCGGGCTCGCGGCTCTACCTCGTGGCCTGCATGCTGTGGGAGGCGGCCAGGGCGCGGCGGGGGCCGGACGCGCTCGACGACCTCGACAAAGTCAAGGCAGTGGCTGAGGCCGTGGGCATGGCCAGGTGGGTCTCGGCTCGACAGGGGATTTTAAAGTCAGACACTTTTCCGGAAAAAAAAATGAAACGACAAACAATGCAAAAAATTGAAATATTTCCAGAAATTATGTTAAAACTGAAGCTTTTCGGAAAAAAATGAGGTTCTTATGTTTTTTAAAATTTAAATCCCCTTTCCCTCTTACCGCGACCTCCCATGTCAGCGAGGTGGTCGAGGCCCGCCGGGGCTGCGCACACACGCAGGCGCAGGGCGCGCTGCTGCTGCGTCTCGCGGCCGCGCTGTCCCGCCGGCGGGGCCCGCTGCGGCAGGCGAAGCTCGCGCAGCTCGCGGCCAGGCAGGGCGAGGCGTGCGCGCGCCGCCTGCTGGCCCTGGCCGGCCAGTGCCTGCTCGCGCACGTCGTGGTGGCCGCGGTGTGGGGCGCCAAGGGCCGCGGGGCCCTGCGCCTCGAGCAGCGCGAGGACGTCCACCGCCTCTACGGCGCGGAGGCGCACCGCGTCGTGGAGATGTGAGTCGCGCGTGAGCACGGTGTGGTGTGGTGACGCGCGACAGCTGCGGGCCGAGAACTTTAAGTCGTTACTCATCTGCATGTCGTGTGTTCCAGGCTCCAAGAATACAGTTTTGGGATGTTGTACGTCATGTCCAGGTAACGGGTCTTATGCTTCTTGCGGCTTTTGTCAGCAGCACCAGGGCAGCACTGGTTGTTGTGAAATGACAGCTTCCTTGATGCCATTGCTTTAAAAAAAACACACAGGCCGTGATCTTGGCCTTGTTTGGAGTTGGGGAGAATGCGAGAAAAATTCCATGTTGTGTAAGACTTTTTATTATATTTTTTCGAAAAAAACATTATTGTAAATAAGAAAGCAGGATTTCAAGCATAACCTCCGCCGTCTGCATAAATACTGTTTCCAGTGGTGTCGCCAAAGCTGCCGGGCGGTACTGGTCCAGCACCCCTCACGGACGAGTAGCCGACAGACACCACCGAATTGGAACCAGGTCCAGCGAAGCCTCTGGGCGAGTACCCTCCAGATCCTCCACCACCGGGCCTGCCAGGTGAATGCCCCCCAGACTGCTGCCCACCATTGCGCCTTCCAGACGGATATCCTGCTCCGCTAGATGTCCCACTATCAGCCCCCCCAGATCTGCTTGGAGGGTAACCCCCATTCTGCCCCCCAGCGCCTTCAAACTGGACGTCATCCGGTCTGCCTGAATAATAACCCATAGGTTGTCCATCGCCAGTTCCAGAATAACCACCCGATTGGCTGTAGTCGGGACCACCAGATAAAGACCCTCCCATTTGTTCAATACCGACACCTCGAGTATCTTCATCCCCCGGTCCACCAGCGGGATAGCCACCGGATTGATCATAACCAGTCTCTCCGGATAGGTACCCCCCAGGCTGCGCTTGGTCGGGTCTTCCAGAGGGATATCATCCAGAAAATGCATCGTCGGGCCGGTCCGATGAGTATCCTCCAGACTGGGCGTCGTCTGGCCTTCCAGATGGGTATCC
>NW_026267349.1:8221-42325 GCF_000697945.3 Frankliniella occidentalis | reverse complement strand
TAGTATATATCTAAAATATAAATTCTTGACAACACACTTATTACTGTCTTTTGAAACCACTCTGCCACACAGTATCCTTTAAATAGGCTACTTCTGGGGCATTGAGAAGGGACTCAACCATTTCCTTAAGCCCAAGTTCACTGGCAATCTTATAACGGACATCCATATCTTTCACATGTCCAAGTAGCCATTTCATGTTGGCAGTCATTTCGCGGGTAACTGCAGTTGTGCGCTGCAGTCTTCAAAGAAAGAGAAGTTAAGTTTTAGGAAGTGTGTGGAGTAACTGACTTCATGCACAACTTCATATATTACAAATTTGTACCTGTAAGCTATGCTTTGAACTATTGATGGAGTCAGTTCCATGCATGATGACCAAGTAGTAAAGTATTCCTCGGCAGATAATCCAGGAGAAATACAATGGTAAAACAAAGCAGCAGCCCAATCAGGGCGGTGGTTGTACGCCCTTGCGACAATAAGTGCTTGGTTAAAACTGGGAAAAAAATAATGGGTACAAATTATTCCAAACAAGGAGTAACTCTGTTGTCAACATGATAAGTAAAGATTACCTTAGGGTTGATACGATAAGCTTGGCTATGCTCTTGGAGTCAAGCATAATGACTCTTAGTGTGGCTCCATCTGATGTGGATGACAACAAATAAATTTGCAAAGCCATAAGTTCAGCTTGGTGAGCACATGTCATAGCATGGTTAAGCATGTCTGCCTGTGAACAGAAGACAGGACTTTGAGTTTGATAAGGTGTGTACCACAAGTTAAATCCTGTCTGGAGGTGTACATACTTGCAGGTAACACTCAGCGGCATGACTGAAATCTTGCATCGCAGTTTGCAAACCTATTTTGGTTTTTTGGTTGTTTTGCAATCCATTGTTATCTACTAGTTGATGAATGCAGTCGTTTCCCTCTTTTTGCCACAGTGCAGCTTCTTGTTCATGCATTGCAAAATGAGCAGCAGTCATTTTCAAGAGTGCTATATCATTAGGGCACTCCCGTCGAAGCCAATCTAGTAAAGCTAATTTGAAGCTTAAAGGCTAGAAAATGAAAATAAATCCAGTTTAATTATAGTAGTGTTAGATTGTGTTAAAACTATTTAGGTATTAAACATGGATAAATTTAAATAGTATTTAACTTACTCATACCTTTACAGAATCCTTTCGAAGCAAGAATTCAAAATGATCATTTTCTTTCAAAATCTTGAAAATATAATTCATCTCTGTATAACGCTGAATGCCTGTCAGAAGACGAACCTGAAATAATACAGTCTGTTAATAAAAAACACTGAATCGTTAAATCAGTGAGCTATAATTATAGGATATGCTGACCATCAAAGCCCATTCTGAGCGTGACTTGAGGACAGGTGCAAAGCTGCTCACAGTGCGCAAGACCTGAGCTATTCCCTCCATGTGGCAGGCAGCTGCATAGCAGTCATGTGCTCGGACCAGTAACTCAACTGCTGTGCTCAAAACTGAAAAACATTGAATGCAGTAGTTAATTCAAGAATTACATAGTGATGAGATACAAAGTAAGATATTACACACAAGAAAAATAACCATGTGAGAAATTAGACTAATACCTGCTTTAGGAGTGTTTTTATCTAGGATGGCCAATTTGGAAACCATTATCATGAGTTCGTTACCCAGGAGGGACGGGTCCGGAACTAGATCCAATACATGACGGAAGTGTTGTTCAAGGTCATAGCCCCACAAAAGAAACACTTTTGCGCTACCTATTTATTTAAAGCAATATGGGTAAATATATGTTATTTATTAAAACAAACCATTGATACTGTAGTGGAAGTGGAATTAAAGTAACAGTCAACATACCAGGCGCTGGTCCTTTACTTATTGCTGCTATGATTTCACGGCTGAGAAATTTAGAGCGCTCACTAGAGGACATTCTTAAAGCAACCATAGTATCGGCGGCGATTGAATAGTCTCCAATGTTATGAAAAACTGGACTCCTTAATAGTTTCAAAGGGTCATCTACAGCAATGACATCCTAAAGTATTTTTAAAAGGAAAAACACAAATACTTGTTTTAAATGAAAGAATAATTGAGGACAGGCTTCTTTTCTTTTTCTCTTAAAAAAAAATTGATAATGTTGAACTAGTACTCACACTGTAAGATAATCCCAAGTTGATAGCTAATCTATAACATGCAACTAACTGTTTTCCAATTTCTTTTCCATGATGCAAATGTTTGCCAAGTATTTGAATCACAGACAGAATTTTAGTTCTAGTTGAGGAGTACTTCATATTTTCTAGTGTTTCTGAAGAAAATTGTTGCTCTTGTGTCTCTTCTGTGGAGAAAACACAAAGTCATAAGAACCATAAGAAAACTTAAATTTTAATAAAAGAAAAAGAGACACTGACCTTTCAAGTCTGAAAAATTACTTTCAGAGCCATCATTATCAGAACTCAATCCAAAAACTTTTGCCCACTTTCTAGGAATGTTTTGTTCACTAATATTTTCCTCAGCAAGGTTTATGCATGATTCAAGTATTTCAAGATCCTGAAAATATATATAAAATATATTTTGCATAAGGCACAGGTAATGTTGATTCTACAATTCAAGCTATTACCTTATGGTTTGACTGGAAGAAATATTGCACACGGCTTGCTGATACTATATCACCAATATCAAGTAAGCAATTCAACAGTTCAGTTGGACACTGACGTTTCTTGCATACTCTATTACATTTGTGAAAATCATCGGAAAATTTGAAGCTTCTTGCTAATTTTTTAGTGCAAAGGGAGCTTAGAGATGAGTTTTGAAGTTCCTCCGCCAAAACATGCTGAATAAGTTACGTAAATAAAAATGAGATGGATACTAGGCCATTAAAAGCTCACTTATAAGACACTAATCCCACTTACAAAAACTAATTCGTTGTTATCACAGAAACAACACTGCCACATCTTTAGTTCTATTTCATCTACTAGGTCTGATCTTTCAATGTGAGGATTGTTTGAGAGTGAGCGCTTCAGCCATATTGTGGCATGATACAGTGCTCTCCACCTATGACATAAACAAACAACTACATTATGACATTAAATACTGTCTCAGATTTTTTTTAAATTGCTAAATACAAAAATTACCTGTCTTCATTCTTTTTTAGGTTTGAGGCGCAACTTTGGAAAAAGGTAAATGCTGTATACGGGTCAACATTCCAATGGTCAAAAGAGGAACTACAATCTTTGCAAAATCCTTTTATGTCTGGATATCTGCTATTCATCCTTTTTTTAAATTTATAAGTTTGCTAAAATTTTGGTGAGATAATTTTAGTTACAGCAAATTTCAATCAAGTTAGAAGAAAGAGCTACTACAAACCTCTTCAATTATGAAAGAATTTCCACTCAGAGCTGTAGCCTCTTCAAAAAGCTGCAAACTTATAAGTTTTTCTGTACATTTTTGAATTTCGGCAGCACTATCTCTGAAGTACTGTTTTACATCAAAATCCACTTCTAGGGGTTCTAGGATATTCAAGATAGCCAACAGTTTGGAGCAGTCAAATCCTGTGAGTAAGAATAAATGTATAGTTTTGTTTGCAAAAGGCAATGTGCTAGACCTAATTTCTAATTATTTTTTAAAAATATGTACCTGAGGGAAGAGAAATATCAACTGAGGCAATAATTTTCAGTAAGCGTATTTTCTGGGTGAGAAATGGGAGGCACTCCAGTGACTTAATTAATACTTTAAGTCCAATGTCAGAGACAAAATTTGCATTGCTTAAAGACCATTGCTCATCTCTGTCTCCTAAAGTCTGCAAAAAAATAAGGAGTTAAGTAAAATCCAAACAGAAACTTTATAGAAGAAGAAAATGGGGTACATGTATTTTAGATCCTCTAGAATACTTCCAAATTTATGGTACTTACAGAGCACGAATCTTTAAAAACAATGAGAGGCTTATGATCGAGGGTTTGATTTTGCCTGAAGAGTCCATCCATTAAATCTATCACAAGTACCAAAGGGTGCTCCTAAAATAATGATAATAGAAAGGAAGCAAAAAATAAATTGAGTAAAAGCCCTGATCATTCTTCAAAAGAACAACTAAGAAACGCTTCCTTACAGGCATAAAAATTTGAAATCCAGTGAGGAGATTGGAACATGAAATTTCCAATGATTGCAATATGACTAGTTCCACCATGTCTGTGGGCCATGGCTCAGTTTTAGGCCAACACTCAAAATTGACCCTCTCTTCTTTGGGAAACCAGCTAGCTAACCAAGCTACCAATTGAGCCTCCGCATTCACCTGAACAAGTGATTGTATTACATAACATAAAATGATTTGCAGAGGAACTTGCTCAATCTAAGACAAAGATAAATGAAGAAAACTGCACAGAATCGTCACCTGATAAAAGTCTGCCAACAGAGCCAGCACTGGACAAGGAAATTCTACACATGTGTGCAGCAAAGCTTCTCCCGGGTCAGCACAATTGTGAGCAGCCAATAAGACTCCAAACAGACTGTCTTTGGTACAAGAGTTCAGTAAAATACTTGGTATTGTGACTGATCCTTGCTCTGTGCTAGGTAGTTGGGCCAGATCCTTTAAACACGGAACCTGTCAGAAATGTTAAATTATTCACAACATAAATAAATTTGTGTAATTCACCACACTGACTGATTTATTGTGCTATGGTACAAATAATTTCACAAACATCAGCTGTTGAGAGGCGACCACCACTTCTTTGTCGTGTAGAATCAATGGAGAGTTTTGAACTTTTAGATAATAAGAAAGAGCTGAAGTGTTCAGTCAGTGCCACTGACTGAAAATTCTTAGCAAAAGATTTAACCTAAAATCAAAAATAAAACAAATTTATGAGGAAATGATAGGTAGGCCTAGAATTGATTAGACCATGCAAGAATAAAACTATACTCACTGTTTCTGGTGGGTAACAATAGATTTGGCAGAATAAGAGATAATTCATCCAATCATTTTTCTGTCCGCAGTATTCTAAGAATTTTCTGGGAAGAGGCAAATTGTGTAAGACTGCGAATTGAACAGCAAGTCCTTGCTTATAAATATCCAATGGCAAACTGTTTTGAAGAAGTTCATACATTTCTTGAGGATGCAGAGCTTTTTCTTCAGACATTGTGAGGTGCAATGGTACCTCTAAAAACGGAATAGAAAATAAATAAATAAATAAATAGAATCACATAGGTTCTTGCAGAAAAATTAAGAAGTCTATTTTTTAAAAAAATTGTCAACTTATCTAAAATTCAAACTAACCGAAAGTGTCATCACAGTTTTGGTTGATAACTAGAAATGAAATGATTTGTTTCATTACTGCCAAATGTGTGCGTAAGGATTGTGATGATTCTCCCAGCATTTCCAAAAAGGCAATGCATGAAGCAGTTATCAATTGATTGTTGGCATTTTGGTAGGCCAGTTCATGGGCAAACAAAACAGGTCTTTTTAACCTAGAAGTTTCATGAAATCAATCAGTAATCTCACAAGATGTATTGCACAGAGAGAGAATAAAAGTACAGGAATGTAACAGCGAGTGCTAAGCACTTCAGAAGACAAGAGAAATATTTTTTTTCATTGTTTTCTTGAAACATGCAGGTCAAAGGCACAAAGAATAACTTACAATTTGCGAGATGGCCTTCCAAAGTTTTTAATAATATCAGATTGAATTAGCATTGATGCATGGCATGGTCTTCCTTGCTTTAAATAATATTTATAGTCTAAAGTTTCCTTATGGCCATACATACTAATTGTAGGCTCATGAGAAAAGTCAATCTCAGTTATTTCTGATTCATCTTTAAACATGCTAAACACAATGAACAAATCAAAGGGTAACTATTTAAAGCTTCAATGATGAATAAGAATAAAAACTAACTAAGCGTGGTCACCTGGATAAAGACTGATGTTTAAGAATGGAATGGTTGGATGTTGAAGAAAATCTCTGCCTTAAGAGAGATGGGAGAGATAAATCTTTTGGGTGAGACCTGTCCATTTGTTTAGTCAAAAGAAGTTTAAGGTGTGGATATTGAGTTAACATATCATGATTGTCACCAAATAACTGGAAGCAAAAGCAGTTGCAGACTTTACCATTTTATGAATTAGGGCAAAAAGCAAACAGCTTTTCGTAAATGCACTTACGTTATCCGCCATAAGAAAACAGGACAAAGATATCCATTGCTGGGACTCTGACAGATTAAGATAGTTGGCACAATACTTAACACAATCACAAAGTGCTTTTTTAGAGATAGGATTTTCCTTTAAGATTTTACATTTTGAGTAAAGTTCTAACCAAGGAGAGGTTTGATTTTCTGTTGTAATGTCACAGGATACTAATAAATCAGGAATATTATGACTGAGACAAAAATTGACAAATACTTCTCGAATATTTTGATCCGACATATGAAAAATTTGACTGGTGCGAATAGCCCTGAGCAGAACTTTTTGAACACTTTGGGATTCCAGATTGGTGTAGAGTCCATACCTAAAACAAATTGGGTATAGAAACTGATGAGCAATTAAGAAACTACAGTTACGTTTCATTTTGTCATCTTACTTACTTGCTCAAGTAGTCTAAAAGAATTTCTTGAGTACTGACAGAACATGCACAATTTTGGATCTCGTCAATCATATCTTGAGACAAACTCCAAGATGATAAAAATGTAGTCAGCCTATCTTGCTGGGACTCTAAATGTTCAGAGCAGGCAGCATGTATCCACTTAATAAGGACATCTGTTTGATTTCTACACAATAAATAAGTCCAACAATCAGCCTTGTTTAGCATTGGCTCCAGTGTTCCATCTGTTCAAAAATTTATTTAAAACACAACAAAAATATAGTTGACTGATTTTGCAAAATACAAAAATTATTACTCATGTTCTGACTGAAATCATACTTGATGTTTTAAAGTAAAGCTCAATCAATAGAGATGTCTTTGCATTAGCTAGGTGTGGTAATGAAGTCAACATGGTAGACATGGAAAGTTCAAGTTGTTTTTCTCCATCAACTAATGTGTCTACTTGGAAACTTCCTTTGGATATTCTGATAGCACTACAATGGTACGTGATATTAGTACAAGGTCATTAGAATAATGCACAAATAAAACAAAATTTGAGGCAAAACTCACAACTCAGTTTCCTTAATGACCCCCTCGATAAGAATGAGAAATTTCCAGATATCGACCTCTGTAGGTTCTAAGAGACCAATAGAATTCAATTCAAATGCTAGGTAATCCCTGATGTTAGAGTCAACTGTATTCAAACACATATTTTTCAGAAATGGCCATACATCTCTGTTCTGTAAAGTAATTTGTTTCTCATCAATTTACCAGTCAACCTATAAGAACATGAATTTAATCAATTATGCTTACGGTGTTGTAAATTACATCCTTTGCAATTTCCATCTGTCTTTTTCTTAAGAGTTCATTGATATAAGCATCAGCTACACATTGAACAAATTCATTTACTTGAGAAGCAGATTGTCCGCGTGATAACAGGAGCTCTTTGGCACATACTAATGAATCAAAATTGAGCAAAGCATGCTGAACAACCTAGAAGAAAAGAAATACTCTTCAGGATGTGAAAATAAATAAAAAATAATGACACAGCAAAGGATAAGAAAAGTATACTTCTTCATCAGTCTTTGATGATAAATGATTCATTAAAAAACTAGACGTAGGATTCAAATGTACTCGTCCAATTTGACCAATTTGACCTTTAGTTGGAAGAGACTGAAGTGGAATGAAAACTTCTTCACTCAAATTTTTCAGGAGATTAAAATTAAAATTAAGCTGAAAATAGAATCTGTATTGATGGATGCAAACATGCCTAAAATAAGGTCATTTATTTTTAAAATTATGAGCGCAATACTTACCAACTCTAAAACTGCATTCTTCTGCTGGATTGATATAGAGTTAGCAGCTAATTTGACACCTTCCAACTCAAAAATTAGTCCATTGATGTGGTCTACTGTAAGGTTCAACACATTGCGCCCAAAGGATGATGACTTATCACATTTTTTTAGGTGATTGAAAATAGTTTCAAACAATATTGCCATTCTAGCCACATGTTCTTCGGCAAGGGTTGTCACTCCACCAGTTAAGTACCGTACAAATTCAGATCTGAAAGCTAATTGCACAATAGCACATGAATATCACTAGCACCAAATATATTTTGTGTCAACAAATCAGATTTGGAAAAATTTATATTAACTTATACCTTTCCTGTGTAATGTGAATGCATTTTGCAGAACTTCAAGGCGCCCTCTGCTTAAGCCATCTAGCAGTTGAGGCAGTGGTATCATTGTGAACTTGCGAGTTTCCTGGTCTGGACTGGATTCACCCGAACGACCCAACAGGTACCAATCTCTAGGCACCTCCACAAATTTTCAGTTTAACATGTATAGAACGCTACAGTGCAATCATGGTAGAAAATGAATGCAATCTGTACATGAAATATGACTCAAGTCGGGACAGAGCAGCACATGACATAATGACGCTGCTCTGTGTTTACATTTTCTTGTTGTGACTAATAGCACAGAATGACATCCAGAGAGATAGGTTAGGTTCGGTGGACTTTGATGGTGGGAACGAAGATCAAACATGATCAAATCACATTACATGCTTAGAAGTACCATCATTAACACGTCTCTTTTTAAACCTCCTCAGTGACTCATACTGTCAATTTGAAAACTGGTATCAAAGAGGTAAGTGCATTTTTCTTATTTCGTCTGTACTCTTCAACAAACAAAACAACACTAGAACAAAACAAAAGATCACCGCCCGCTTTGAAAAGGCTGGCTTTTCTGTGCTTCATTATAACTATTCAGAGTACGGCCTTTCTGCGAGGCTACGAGTCATGGAGGGTGGATAGGCAACCAGGTGTGCGGAGGGTGCGGAGCGGGATCCAGGATTGAAAGGGATAGGATAGGACCAAAGCTTTGAAGAAAAAAGGAAATGATAGAGCAAAAATCAAATGAGAAAAAATTTCTTCCCCTTTTTCAAAATGTGTAAATGCAATAGAAAACCAGAAAAATGTTTCCATTATTTTTTATTTCATGAATAACACATGCAATTGCAACTTATTAATTCGACAGCTAACAAGTTGCATTGTTGCAATGATGCAAATTAAGTAACAAAGGTAAAAGTAATTACTTTTTGGTTTCCTTTGAACTACCGCCTTGCATTCAAAACGGTGAAGCAAATTGTGTTAGATCAAATAAGAAATTAAGTTTAGCAGGTACAATAGCATGAACAAGAATTAAGTCATATTACAGATACAAATTATACAGCACTTCAGCCACATAAATGTTGTACTTGGGATAATGACAATGGTACCAGAATAAGGGAGGGAAAAAAAGAGTATCACAGGTAGGTAACAGATTCAGCTCAGAAACAAAATGAATTCTTCAAGTTCATTAAGTATAAATGAGTGATTTGCACTCTTGATCACAATAGAATACACAATAACAATACAATAATAGTAAAAATAAAAAACATACATTACAACTAACTCACTCCAGTTAACAATAGAACATTATAATTAGTCTTTATCAGAAAGATGAACTGTCATGCATAGTATCTTTGATGTGTCTAGTCAGCACTGGTATCATCTCTTGCTAAGGAGTTACTTGAAAGATCACTGGTCTTATCATCTTCTTGTCTGTAAGGAAGTGAGCCGCCGCCTTTCATCAACAGGTTCGACTGAAGTTTCCCGTTGATGTAAGCAGGAGGCAATACTTTAAGAGCAGCCACTGGAACAGTGACTGTAACAACACCACTGCCTTTCTTTAAAATTTTAATTGTTTTGGTGGCACTTTCAACATTTTGAAATCTATTGTTTGGTTCTTCTTCAATAAAACTTTTCTTTTTAGTCAAATTTTTAGTATCACTTACACCTGTTTCAAGATTGTTTCTCATGTTCCCCAATGCTGAACTAGATTGAACGATTGTCCTTGTTTTAGGCGAATTGGGGGGATGAGAGGCACCTTTGGTATCACTTGCACCTGTGGGATGATGGTTCCCAATGGTCCCTGACGCTGAATCAGATTTCACCATTGTCCTTGTTTTAGTCGAATTTGGGGGAGAGGCACCTTTAGAATCACTTGCACCTCTTGGGTGATTGCTTTCAATGGTCCCCAAAGCTGAATTAGATTTAACCATTGTCCTTGCAGTTGTAAAGGATACTGGCCTCCTGAGCCTCCTGAGCCCATGTTGAATCAATATTGCAGAATGTGATGATGAGCTATTGAGTTTTGGAACCGAAACTACTGACGAAATACGCAAAGAACTCACAGGGTCAACACTTGATGACAGTTCTGTTTGAGTAGACAAGGGAGATGAAGAAGAGGACTTTGTGGAGTAAACTGATGATATTTGTAGGGTAGAAGTGGATTCTGAACTAGAAACTGGCAGAGTATCTACTCCGACAGATGCATCAGGACTTGAGGGTGAGACAACTTTGCTTGGCTCGTTCCAGTAAGAAGCACCTGATCCAACAGAAGATATTTTTAAAGGTGGCTCAGAGCCTCTCCTTTGTAAGAAGGAAGTTACAGCTGAAGGTGAAGAACAGCTTCCTTCATATGCAGCTGACTCAATAGAACTCCTTGGCATGGATATTTCACCTACACTGGTTTTCAAGTTGCTTCCACAAGGAGGGCAACTCGTTTCTACTTTGATAGATGGGCTCTGCTCAGATTCAAGTTGGTTCCTTGAATCTAAATT
This sequence comes from Frankliniella occidentalis, assembly GCF_000697945.3. Taxonomy (NCBI): domain Eukaryota; kingdom Metazoa; phylum Arthropoda; class Insecta; order Thysanoptera; family Thripidae; genus Frankliniella; species Frankliniella occidentalis. The sequence goes on along the minus strand of NW_026267349.1, from coordinate 31,629 downwards.
ATCTTCAGGATCTTCCAGAAATACTGGTTCCTCTTCATTGTCAGCAGAAACAGAGAAAGTCTGTTTTCGACAGTGTTTTATATTATAAAACCCAGAAGAGGAAACACATTTGTTTGGCGAAGAGTCAGGAAATCCAGATTTGATTCGTTTTAAAATGTTGGGCTGTTTTCCAGGTGATGTTTGAATATCTGCCATACACTCTAAAGGTGAGGAAGGTCTTGGCGGCGAAGAGAGTGGAACATACTTGATGCCTCCTTCTTCAACACAGATATTTAAGCGGGAAAATGGAGACAACCGGCATGCTAGCCCATTCATATTATGCAAAATATCCTTTCTTGGACTGGGTGTTAATTTTGCTGTAATATGTTCTTTGGTTTGGGTTTGCTCTTGCTGCGGCATTCTAGATTCTTCATTCTCATTTCTATCAACAGATTTTTCTGTTGTATTATTCATTTCCTTGACTATGAAACCAGATTTAAACGTTAGAGTTTTGTTAGTATTCCTGCAGTGGCTTTTTGAGGAACGCTGACAGTTTTTGGAATTATTTGCAGATATGGTAGATTGTGATAGTTTTGTACTTTGAAACATAGCTAAACCCCTGAAAAAAACATAAACAAATGCATTTAAATTATGATTCAATTAGTGAATGGTCCTGGGCAACGCCGATCTGGTAATGCAAATTTGAAATGCGTCTCACAGGTAACACCTTTTAGATACATTTAATCTGCATTGCCGCATTAAATAAGTCGTAATAACTTGTAATGCACCTTAAATGCATAGAAAAATTGTTACCCTCAAAGTGCATTGCCGCATTTAAAGCACATTAATTTGCAGTGGCGCTACTACTGATAAGACACTTAAAACAACTCACAGACTACTTATTGATTGTTGGCTGTTCCAAAGAATATCCAAATCTAATTTTTCCAAAAAGTTTGGGATAACAGTTCCAGGAATTCCTGCAAATAAATAAATAAAAAGAATAAACCATTGTGGTGAAAGAATATGAAACAAACAAAAGAAAGTATATAGAATTAAAAATTTGCTTACCATTAAGTTTGCGGCTTAAAGAAGAGATCAATGTGTCCCTCATTACTTTTTTTGCTTCATCTTCATAATAAGTTGGATCATGTGCATCGCTAGATTTCAGTACCTCTTTCTTTGCCTGGAATAATCAAAAAACTATATACTGATGGATATTTTGAATATTTGAAATTTAGCCACCAGTTAAATACATGTTACATCAAGACGAAAGACAAGATGCACTAGCACTTACCAAACCTATGGCATCCGGTAGTGGCATATTTGAGTAGTCCTGACGGTCTCCTGATTTCTGTTCTTTCCAAGTTGAAAATTTAATTTTAAGTTCATCATCCTTTAACCAGTCAATCCAATCTTCACCTAACTTGCGTAGAGATTTATCATCAGCAGTACGTATGTCCAGTAACCCATACTTTGTCAACATCTACAAAGTAAAAAAAAAGTTTAAAAAAAGTTTTCAAGAAGGTATTTCAAAAGAATTAATAAAATATATGTTGATACTTACAAAGTATCCATTGAATACTTCAGGTGAAAATTGTGGTAAATGAGCACACTTTTCTTTATTCCAGACGCCTCTCCATGCAACACATCTACAAATATCATGCCTTCTCAGAACCACAGCACATTTTTGACGTAGACATGCTAACTTGAAATGGATCAGCCTATGAGGAAGCAAATGAGATCGACAAATTAGAATGCAGTCAAATGTAGCATTATGAATAGCATCATTGAAGCAAGAATAAGTTTTACCTGTTGATCTCCTGAATAAGTTCTTCTCTAGTGTGGAAAAATTGGAGCAAACCTGGTTGAGTAAAATGTGGAACGGATAATGCATCAGTTGGCAAATAAGTAACAGGCAAAAAACCTATTCCCACACTTGGAATCAAGTACTCCTGAAAATTAAAAAGGCAAACAAGAAGTTAAAGAGAAAACACCAAAAAGCTTGGGTAAGAGAGAAAATATGAAACACTTACTACTTTCAGTTCTGGAAGATCTCGGCAATCATCAATGTGGCTATTTACGCTATGATCTGTTTCTGCTTCCAAAAAGGTTCCGACTTGGGAACATTTCTCAAGTGGAACATTGGAAAGATTTGATTCATGAGATCTTTTCTTATGCTTGATGGAATGTTTCTTATGAAAATTCTCTGGTTGGATAATATTTTCCTTGTCTGCAACAGGGCTGATTAAATTGTCTTGCCTTTCTTTGGAACTCTCTTTGCCTTCATATGAGGATTCACTCCATGTTTTAACTGATTCGATATCGCTACCGTAGCTCTCATAATTTGTAATACCACTGCTACTTGTTGATGACTTCTTAGGCAAATCTAGGTGAATAAAAGCTGATGTTACAAGTTCTGTATTCCAATTTGAAGTTATACAGATACTTTGGTGAGAGCACTTACCCTCTGATTCATTCACAACACATTCTGTCCCATTATGATGACTTGGCAAGTCAGTCTGGGGGAAACCTCCATTTTCAACCTAAACATATACAAACATTCAACTTAAACATTCATGGGAATTTAGATACTTCCCAAAGTGATAGTGTTAAGAACATACCTGTTCACTGGCTGCTGTTGGGATGAGTGATTGAGCATCACATTTTCTGAAAAAGAAATAAAAAAATGTCTGAATGCCTTAGAAAATTTGCATTGACAATTAGAAAAAGAACTGAGAAAAAATTAAAGTTATTACCTAATCTCACTTCCAGAGCTTTCGTACCACATTCCTTTGACATACTTTTCAGGTGGAGTCTCTGTGTGCAAAGACAGTGCTCCTTGTGCGTTTACTCTTACAAATTCTCCTCCACCACAGTAAAATAAAGGAATTTTCTCATATTCAGTCCTTTCATCAGACAAAACTTTCTGAGCATAAACATGGAACCTCGGCTCTTTAGAGTAGTCATAAGGACCAATAAGCACTTCAGTTGGCCGATTTGGTAAACTGTAAGCTCCAAAGTCAGGGTAAGGTGTAGGCCTTGGATCAATTTTAGGTCTTCTTCGATTGAGGAGGATACGGTGCATTTTTGTTTCACTTTCTGAATATTCATTTGATAATTTGACCAGAGTTGAGATTTGATGTTTAGTGATAGCCTTTTTAAAATCCATAAAATATATCAGATCAAAATCCTGTCTGATGTCCATAACCCACCATCGATGACACAAATTTTCCTCTACTGTAGACAAAATGTCAATTTCAGGGTTTTCACATAAAGTGCGATTTTTTTGTCCCGGCTGCATATACCCCACTATCATCCAATGAGATTTAATGGACTTCACAATCCACACACATTGACCTTCTATATCAGACAGAGAGTAATCAGACCTTAAGGACTTAACGTGAAATGGAAATTCTTTGTATTCTTGGCTAAGTTGGTCTATGGATTGAATGTCAATGCAGTTTTCAGTGGGTTTTAAATGAGAACAAGTTAAGTAAATTTTGGGTTTGGAGGTAACTGACTTGATCCACACAAATGCATTCTTCTTGTCAATATCGTCCCTGAGGCCTTTCCATGACAGCAGGCGGACATGTTTGTTCTCAGAATTTGATGAGGGTTTGAACAAAGCTGTACAAGATAGCTCTAAATTTGAAACACCATCAAGCTTGTTATTTGACTTTTCCCATTCTTCAACCTTAACAGATTGTGTGGACACAATTTTCAGATCACTGGCAGCTTCAATTTTCTCACACGGAGACTCACTTAAGAGCTGTTTCTGTTTATCTTTGCGATCGTCCTTGGACTTAAAGTCATAAAGTCCAGTCCGAGCAGAAAAAGGTGAATCTTGTGAATCGAATATTTCACTCTCTGAGCTTGTATTAAGAATGTCTGTTACCTCAGAACCCCCTTTTTCAGGTATGGTCAAACAGGTATTTTTAGAGCCAGTACTTTTTCTGGATTGTTTAAGTTGATTGTTATCTTTGTCAGGTAAATGAGTTTCTTCAAGAACTCCTTTAATGGTTTTCATAGAACCAAACTGACGACAAAATCTCAGATCAGTATCTGCCACAAAGTCCTGACGATACCTATTAGGAAGCTTAATTTCTCTTTTTTTCCTGCCTTCTACAAGCACTAGACCATCCTTGACGGACCGCACAACTGTTTGCTTGAAATGCTGTTCTTCTTTAGCTAAATTTGCCTTTGCTTTGTCCTGCATCCAAGTGTATGATGGGTCATTGTATGCTTGTTCCTTTGAGTGGGGTTTAGAACAAACACAACCAAACATGCATTCCTCCAAACCACAATGATCCCGACCAGTTTTGGTAGAGAGGCTACTGCACACACAACCCAAATTACACACATCACTAGTTTTGCACATAATAGGTTCCTGGTGATTTGGCATATCGAACACAGCAACATTCAAGCGTCGTAACTCATGCATAACATGTGACTTCATTCCTCGAGTAGTTTCCCTAGGTTCTTCTGTTACAGCTTCAGTCGAGCAAACACCTCTAGTATCGTCTGGGTCATAAAAAATTTGGGGGAATTTTTCTACAGTTATCAAGGGAACATTCCTAGTTTCTTCATCTGAATCAGTCAAATTCAAAATGCTTGTATCTAAATACTGTAGCCTTTTCCGTTTTAGTGCATTGCTTCCTCCTTTCTCAATCTTTCTCGTTAACTTTTCTTCATTTCCAGCAATAAGAGTTGGCTTTGAGCGTTCTCTTAGCAACTTCTGCACATTTTCTGCATCTTCCTGACATATCTTGTTGGGTGTACTAACAATGCATTCTGAAGTAGAGACTAAGTCAGTATTATCCTCTGGATTTGTATTAAGATCAATACCAGACCGGTAAATGATGGGACTTTTCCTCTTCCGTTTCACTAGTTTTCTGTTGTTTTTCTTATCATGCACAGACTTTTCATCACATTCAAGACTTTCTTGACAATTTCTTTTAATGACACTGGTAGAATGTTTATCTGTGTTTTCGTTTAAATCTTTTGATGCCATCTCATCTACGTCTGAAAGAATTCGATGTTCAGTATTGATATCATGCATTCCTCCTGGAGGAGATTGAGGTTTGGATAAAGCTATTCTTTGAAGAGCTGGTGAAGATTGCCATTTTATGCGCATGAACTGAAGAACTCGCTCATCATCTATAGGAATCAAAACTTTCGCAACAGGCAACTGAGCAGAGGCTTTCACAACACATGAACTAAATTCAGCAAACTGAGGTGTCAAGGATGTTTGACATTTTTCAAGGCATGTTAATACACATTTGGCTTGTAAGGTAGGAAGTTGATGTCCAACTCCAACTTTAACTGAGAGGCCAACGGGAGGCATAGGACAAGATGGCTGCGCCCTTTCTATAGGTGATTTCTCAATTACATCACTTATGGTTTTAGTAGGCTGTTCTAGTGTTTTGATATTCAAATTCTTGCAGTGGGATAAATTATTTTGGTCTTGCACTAGAATTGTTTGGGCTGATTCAGATGCAGCATCCAATTCAGAGCCTGAGTGATCAAATGTCTCACACGAGCCAAATTGAGCGGGTGAAGTCTCATCAGGACTGACTAAAAGAGAAGATTTTCGGAGCAGAGTGCTGCCATACTTTTGGAGAAGGTGATGCTTGGCTTGGTTTGCAGTAGACAAGGAGTTGCTGTTCCCAGAATGTCTTCTTTTGTGAGATTTCATCAATGAATGCCGTTTCTTGTAAATATTGAGATTTTTAAATATCTTCACACAAGTCCTTGCCTTTGGATCTTTATCACTTACTTCATTAACTGACTTTGTTTTAAAAACTTCTTGACAGTGTATCTTTTGTTCTAAGTAAGTAGAGGCTGGTTCCATAAACTCTGTTCGACGAGAACCTGTCTTAGTAGGACTTGACATACAAGAGCTTTCCGTTGCCTCTGAAATGATTTCAACTTCTTCATCACTCTTCTGGCTTGGAACTGCGAGGTGTGAGAGCATTGTCTCAGGTAAAATGGAGCGGAGATCTCTCAAAACCACCCTACACTCTCGGCGCAGTTTCTCATCTTCCATGATGAATAGTGGAAATCAAATTCCATAAAAGAAAGTGGAAAACTTCAGTTTTTGAAAGATTGCCTGAAAAAGAAAATCACAGATATAAGGAGTTATGTAAATGAAGATATAGCAGAGTAGATCACCCATGACGCCATGCGCTTTAATAGCGTCACCGATGTGTCACCTCTTTTATGTGCACTGAACGCCGTAATGCTTTAAAAGCCCTAATGCGCTTTTAAAGCGTCACCAGGCATTGAAGCAGTAAAATGCGCAAAAAAGTTAACACATATGAGGAAACCTTCGACGACGACGACGTACCCGCCAGAAAGCACCAAACCCATCATGCGCTTCGCAACTTGACATAAAGGTGACACATTGGTGACGCTTTTAAAGCGCATCAGCATTTACACGCTAAAAGCCGGTGCTTCGTGTCAAGCAAATATTCCGCGCTCCAAACAAAAGTGGTAATTTCCAAGCAGATAAAATCGTTTTCCAAGCGGTATTGCTTGGTTTCCAAGCAAGAAAGAACTCAGAGCGTAAATATTTTTTACCAAGCAGGGGCGCTCCCGTTTTCCAAGCAGATTGCCCGTTTTCCGAACAAAGCCCTCACTCTGCTTCAAAATTACCACTTTTGCTTGGAGAGCGGAATCTTTGCTCGGAAAAAAGCACCCGCTTTTAGCGTGTAGCTACACGCGTACACGGAATGCGCATGGCGCTTAAGCCTTAAGGGTAAGGGTACCTATTAGACCTTAAAAGGTCATGCACATCAAAATGCGTTGAAAACCACATAATTTTTGGCGTGCCAAGTGCGCATTGGAGCGTAACATGCTAATTTTATGCGTATAATGCACATTAAATGCGCCAGAAACCGTGGGACAACGCTTTTGATCGCATATATCACAATCCAGCCAGAAATGGCAAGTTGATCCAACGTTGAATCGACATCAAAGTCGAAGTTTACGTTGAATTTCGGACCGAATATATATTGGTCTGCTCTAAGTTGATTCAACGTCGACGTAAATAAACGTCGATGCCTTTCTGGCTGGGATGAAGCGCACGCGCACGCACGCCGCTAAACAAACGCCAATAAAGCGCATTATTGCGGACGCTTCAATACGAGTAGAAATGCACACTAAAGAGGCACATTGTTGAAACTGGTAAAGCGCATCAAAGTATTTAAAGCGCATTCAGTGCGCATTAGTGCGCACTAAATGCGTTACGAATGTGTCACGTTTTACGTGGATTACTACGCACATATCGGAGCGCGCAATGCGATATCGCCATATGGCGTGCATCTGGGGCGTCCACCATGAGTGTGACGAAGGAAATGAGTACGGAATATTTAAATGCTAACACTACGCATATTATGAATGCATATTGCATTCGTACATGTGCCTTAGATGGGCCAATAATGTGTTACGAACTTATTGGGAAATATGCGCATGGTTATGTACGCTTATGGAAGCACCATATGCGCCGGGACACCGAGAGTCACCTTCATGCGCATTTCTACGCCTATTGAAGCGCATTCAACTCGTTTGGCCATGTTCCGGCGCGACTTGGGCCTTCCAGGTTGAACACTGGCGACGCATTTGATGAAATGCGGTTAAAAATGCGACAACGGATGTTAAACTCGTGCGCATTTTCTCAGCGGCGTCATCAATGCGCACTTGCGCTCTTGTGTGCAAACTGTGCGTTCCCCGGGAAAGTAGAACTTGTAAACTCTACAAACTACAATTACGGCAACGCGGCCGACGCGTTTACAACTGCTACATGAGCAAGGGCAATTGAGGAGCTCCTATCTTTTTCTGAAAACAGGTACAACTCGCCGCGGCGTAACACACGACGACAGTGTTTCGCGCCATTTACTCCCCGCCTCCCCCGGCAACAAAATGGCGATTGTAGGCTGCCCTAACCCCAACACGTAAATCCAAAGCGCTTGCAACGAATCGTTGGATAAAGCCACCAACTTAACCCCTTTCAGATGCAAAGCGCCTAAAGCTTTGCTTGCCGACTGATTTTCACCACTTACATTGCTGCAATCATGTTGTTTTCCTTGTTTGGCGAGGCGATGATTTGTTTGATGTCCTCCTTCTGACTCAACACCGCACTCAACCAAAGCACTTCCGGTCCCTTCAAATTTGGTGCCACTCCAGCCCCGCTCAAATCATTCGAACACCAAACAGTAGGTGTCGGTGTGGAGGGTGCCGTCCCAAACAGTAGGCGGTGCGAGGACAGCTTAGGTCATCGTTTCGAGTGAGATAAGAGTCCAACATATTCTTCCTTTCCTAATTGAATGAAACAGAAACACAACGGGTTCAAATTAAGGCGTGCGGCGGAAGTTGGATACATGTCACAGCTTCCTGGATTCTGAATGGAAGATGTAACGCAAAATAAAGGTTTTCAGCGTGGGAGACACGCACATACCAAAGAATGATTAAGGCAAACAAGAACTGAAAAAAGGAAACCTAAAGAAAGCACAAATTTCCGGGACGCCCCCGGGTTTTCCCGGGCTTTTTTCCAAAAGGTTTTTCCCCCCCCCCCCCCCCCCGCCGTTTCCAACCTATTGGTGAACGCTTTCTTCTCTTGAGTGTACAACTTAATTCTACGACGTTATCATGGAAATATGTGAATTATAAGGATCACGAGCGACTGCTTAAGTTACAGGACACAATTGACAACTCATTCACTGTGCCACTCATGTAAACAAAAAGGCAAACCCTAACCTCTCCAAGGCTAAGCTGGTGAAGGCCGAAAGCAAGTGTTTGGATACGGCGTGTACTCGAGGTATTATCTGACAATGGCGTACCTTTGAATGATATGGGCCGCAGAGATCGCGAAGAATGCCAAACAAAGCTCAAAGAACTCGACAAGAACACATGTTTACAGTTTTGAAAGCATTAAACTCTTGCGGCGAAGTACTAGCAAGGAGCCATCTTGAATATGCAATACAGGTTGTTAAACGTGATAACGACAAACATACGTGCTTTTAACAAGGTGTTTGTTTACAACTAATGGGCGTGACTCTTTGAGTACACGAAAGGGGTTATTTTATCTCCGAAAATTCTTAGGGCCTACTTAGCATAGCTGTCGACGGGAAGCAAAAACTTTACATTCGTGCAGTAAATGCGGCCCGCCGCTCAACGACTGCGCGTGCGGCGAGGCAAAGCCAACAACGGCGATTTTTCGGAGCGTGCAATAAAAAGGAACTATTACCATAAAAACTCAAATATGCACTATTTAATAACTTATATTTTAGGCTCCAACAAATGTAGGTATTTGGAGCGTGTCGTGTAGGTAATATTAATAAATAAGGGAGAACAGTGGTTTGCCAATAAGCGCCACGTGGTGTCGGGGGAAATACTTGTGCGTCCCAAACAACGGCAATTTCGACTGAATTATGATTTTAGATCAAAACTTTAACAAAGAACTAATGTAAAACTGCATATTGCAATAATTACTTAATTCATGTAGCGTTTTGTACGCATTGGAAATGCGCATAAAAAGTGACATTGGTGACGCATATGAAATGCGCGTAATGCGCACTAAATGAGCATGAAACACTGTAGAGCGCTTTACAAGCACACATTTTGTGTGCATCACGCGCATTGAAGCACATGCGCTTAAATGCGATTAAATGCATTTAATGCGTTTGGCGCTACTGGAGCGGGGGGGCAGGTATTTCTCCAAATAATCGGAAGATTAAGATCCTATTCCCGTGTGCGGTAAGTGGAATGCCAGTTTAAAACTAATACTAGACGCTAAATCTCACGACCGAAACCACGTGCCCCATTACCCCTTTTCGCACCTTTGTCCAGAACTGGCGCCAAAAAGTTCAGTGTTGCCACACGCCACACCAAGCAAAATCTTGACCGTTCAACATCCAAATCCGAAAATCTAAAAAAAAAAAGTCAGGCGGGTGAGTTCAAGGAAATAAATTAAATTTGAATCGATATTTGGGTTATTGAATACTTCCCTGGGCGTTCAGGCGTTCATTAACAATAACATTCAAGGTGCCAGCTTCAAGCAGGCAGTGATTCGCGTAAACATCATGGCCGAAAATAAAAAGAACTCTGGGCTCGGTTAAACAAATTTTTCCTAATTTTACAAGTTTCCTTGCTTGTTTGCGTTGTCAGTTTGAATTTCTTGCATTCTGCATTTGCCCACGGCCGTTCTCTGCACCTTGGCAGTGTCTTTGGTGGTTCCAAACGCACGCTAAAGGACGAAATATGTCGACTTTTGTGCCGGGGACAGCAGCCCAACCCACCTCTGAGGTTGAAGTGACAATATCGTGCAGGTGAGGGGAAGTACCTCCATTCTATTTCTAACGTGTAGTTAAGGTCTTAAGTCCTGAAAATCATTTTTTTCTTTCGTACATGTTTACTTAATTTAATGAAAGTAACATTTATGTTCAATAAGAACCTGTCCCACCTTTTGTTTTACCTATATTTCAGGTCACTCAAAGGGAAAGATCTATTATCAAAATCGGATCCTATGTGTGTTGCCTACATCCAACCATTTGGTCAGAAGCGCTGGGTTGAGATCTATCGCTCAGAAGTCATCAGTAATAATCATGACCCAGATTTTGCAAAGAAGGTGCATATGCCTTATCGGTTTGAAGAACAACAAAGCCTTAAGTTTGATATTTATGATGTAGACTCTAACAGTTCTGACCTGCGAGATCATGACTTTCTTGGAGCTGCATCTTGTTCTCTAGGACAAATCATATCTAATGGAAAGGTAAAGTTCTATTATCTTGGGCATATATTTATCACCACACGCCTTATTCCTTTGATTCATTCTTTAAAATATGTATCTAACTTTATAAACAGGTAAAACTGCCCTTACTGAAAAATGAAACTACTTCAAGCGCTGAAAGAGGTTTCATTGTTTTGACTGCTGAGGAATTATCTGCACTCAAAGACGAAGTTACCATTCAATTCAGTGGACATAAATTGGATAAAAAAGATTTTTTTGGGAAGTCAGATCCATTCCTTATAATTGCAAAATCTCAAGAATCAGGTGATTACAGTATTGTACACAAAACAGAGGTAAATACTGAAAATTGGCAAATTCAATGACAATTATACCAATTAATAACGGTCTATAATTATTAATTTTTTTAACTTTGAGTACTACTTAGGTATTTTATGAGATTCAATTTATTTTAAGGAAATCAAATGTACACTGAATCCTAAATGGTCAAGATTCACAATACCTGTGCGCACTTTGTGCAACGGTGACTACGACCGCAATTTGAAAATTTCATGCTATGATTGGAATGCCAGTGGAAACCACAGCTTTATCGGTGAATTCTACGCTACTCTCAAGGAACTTGGTCATGCCACGAATTCATTTTCATGTATCAATGAAGAAAAGAAGGTTGACTTATTTCCTAACCTATCTATCTATCTTTATTTCATATGCTCTCTACTTAAGTGTTTGTTCAGCTCTATTAGGACAAGTGCATCTTTTGTGCACTGTCTGGAGCAGTTCTTGTTAAAAGTAATTTTGTATGAAAAACTTTAAAAATCAGCAATTTTATGAAAATTCGAATTTTATCCACATAGATATTATCAACAATTTTTTTTTTAAATTTTGCAATTAATTTTTTTTTTAAAACTCATAAATAGATGATTTATTTTCCAGAAACGGAAAGGTGATGCATATACACATTCTGGAACAATAAAGGTGGATTACTTTCAAATCAATAAGATAAATTCCTTCATGGATTACATAAAAGGAGGGGTGCAGCTACATTGTTCCATTGCTATTGATTTTACAGGTAATTTAGTTTCAGTTGTGGTTCAAGTAAAATAGGGATGAGAATCAATATGCAAGAATAGGAGTCTTTTTCATTCCAGCACTTTTAAAGTTTTGAAACGATACTATTGCTATCAACTATTTTCACTTTCTATACTCTTTAGGTTCTAACGGTGATCCTTCAACACCTCAATCATTGCATTATGTTAGCAATGTGCCTAACTCTTATGAGTTAGCCATACGCTCTGTGGGACAAATCATACAAGATTATGATTCGGATAAACAGTTTCCAGTGCTTGGATTTGGAGCCCGCCTACCTCCGGATGGCCGGGTTTCACATGAATTTTTTGTTAACATGCATCCTGATAATCCGTACTGCTCTGGAGTGGATGGTAATGCAACTACAATGTGTTGAAGATTTTGCTTTTTACTAACAAACTTGCTTAATTAAACCAATGGTATCTTTCACATCAATTTTGTCTGTAGGTGTTTTAGGTGCATACCATAACTGCATTCGCCAGGTTCAACTTTATGGACCCACAAATTTTGCTCCCGTAATTAATCATGTTGCAAGATTTGCTAGCGTTTACAAGGATGGCTCCAACTATTTCATTCTTCTTATTTTGACTGATGGGGTGATAACAGACATGCCTCAGACAGTTCAGGTTTGCTTTCATTCAATTTCTCATGGTCTGACGTATGAAAACCCATGGCATTATCACCAAGTTCTCTTTCTTTCCAGGCAATTGTTTCTGCTTCTCTTCTTCCAATGTCAATTATAATTGTAGGAATTGGCAATGCAGATTTTTCTGCAATGGAAACTCTTGATGGAGATACAGTTGCATTGCAGAGTGGGAAGCAGCGAGCGGCGCGGGATATAGTTCAGTTTGTACCTTTCAACAAGTTCATGACATCAGGTGATCCACAAACAGCTAGGCTGCGATTGGCAAGGGAAGTTTTGGCTGAGATACCTACTCAATTCTTGGGGTACATGAAGTCTCACAACATTTTTCCTAATGTACCTACAAATCAAGCTGAGGTGCTGCTGCCCCCTGATCCTGAAGCTTTAGCACTCCAGTAGAGTTCTGGGTGTTTTGCAACAACATTGCAATGTGTTATTTGAACACACTGAACACAATTCTCACTTAAATAATTGTGCTATGACTCTTTGTCAAAAGATATTTGATGCTTAACTTCCAAGCAATTTGGAATATTTACAAATGATCCTTGCAAGTACAAATTATGCTATGGTACATAATTTAAAATAGTACAATGTACACATACTAAGAGTGGACTCTACAACACAAATTATTGTTGTCTTCTACTTTAATCTTTATCTTCATCCATATTCTTGCCTTCGAACAAATGCTTAATATTTTGTACTAATGTGAACACTGCTTGAGACAGTTTTTCTTGCTCAAATTCCATTGGGTTTTCCAATTTTAATTTTATTTTATATTGATGTATTTCACCTTGACTTATTTTATATCTACTTCTATACTTTAAAACTAAGAAAAACAATTCTTAAGAAATGTAATTTTTATAATATTTTCCTCTAAGTGGTTTGGAAGTTTTACTTTAATTTTCTTTCGTATGAGTAGTACCTCATACCAAACTATTTCTGCTGCAAATAGTTCGTTTCTCTACTTGAGTATAGTTTGATATGTCAAATCTTACTCGGCTTTTTTCTTCTCTAAAGTGTATTTTTTGTGCCATTATGTCTGTGATTTATTGGTGTTTTCTCTTGCTTTGTACAGTGCATGCGATGTGCAAAGTGCCTTTATTATGGGCAAGTGACAGTTGCTGACTCATGTAACTCTTTGCTCACCTATTCCTTATTGCCTTTTACCAAGCCATATTCTCAGAAGCCAAAGTCTACTTAACAGTTGCAGTTTCCAGCTGTTTGATGAGTCATCTTTTGGATGAACTTTTTGGAGGAATCAATGCACAACCACAAACAAGTATAGTCTATTGCTTAATTATTTTCCTTTTTGAGAAAATGAGCTCTTATAAATTGTCTGCAAAGGACCAATTTTTTATGCCACAATACAAAATCAAATTTTAAACTGTACACTGAATTCTTAGTGTGTCTATTTAAAACCTGTGAAAGATTCTCAGATAATGCCCCAAACCAAGGAGCACAATAATAAAACATTGCATTAAAGTTTCTGCATAGCTTTCATTATATTACATATATATGAATATATACCTTGAAAATGATAAGAAGGAAAGGCTCTGATACTTTAGATTTCATAATCATCTGGATGGTACAATTCACTTAAGAGACGATATACATAAGAAGGTGCATGACCACCACTGAAAAAAAAAGAAAAAAGATTCAATAATCAGAACAGCAGTTATCTTGGAAGTGAAAATCATAATTAAGTAAAGGGAAATATTTTACGTGTTGGAGATGAAGAGAGTGATTAGCTCAGGCGGTACATAGTCAAAAACAGGGCAATAGCGCTTGATTTGAGAAAGTGTTGGGTGATCTGAAAAGTCTAAAACTCCATCAGGTGCAATATAACTGTTAAAACCATCCTGATCATACGAGCACAAATATTGTGGAGTTAATTTGTATAGAGGAGCCAAAACAAAAACCTGCAAAACAGAGGTCAGTCAGTAGTTTACTACAATAAAAAGATATTACAACCCTCATTTTTTACTCACAGGGACAGAGCAGTGTTTTGCAGCTAATGCAACAGCATGACAAGATCTGAGCGCTCTAAGACCACCATTGGCCATGACAGTATGAGTTCCAATAATAACTTTATTTACTCGAGACATAATACCAACAATTGCTCTGTCTCCAATAATGGTGGTATTAATTTTGCTTTTGGCTAAACTAACAGCAAGTTGTTGTCCCTGAAAATTTTTGCAGAAATAAGATTTCAATAATCTTGAAAAGCATTTCAAGGAGGATGTATTGTGATTTCACTGCCCTACCTTCCCAATTGGACCACAATCCACAACAATAACGTCAAACTTCCGATGGGCTGCAGCCTTTCGTAAGAATGACTCCACAACATGAGACATGCCAAGAGTTAAAATGATTTCATTTGAATGGATATGCTCCTGGGCTTGCTGTGCTATATTGTCTATACTACAAGAGGAAGGCAAGGGGAAATTAAATGGCAAAAGAATATAGGCTTTGTGCTTTGCTTTGGCTTTACAAACCTAGTTTCCAACTCCATTTCAAATTCTGAGATGTGCTCTAGAACACCTGATTTTAAATCAGGAACATGACTGCTATAATCTTCACCACTTTCAACGGACGTAATAATTTTGTGAAGAGATTCTTGCGGGTCTATTTCTTCAGATTTGTTCTGCAAGATTGAGAGATGTTCATCAAAAAATAAGCAACCCATCTATCTACTAATAAGTCATAGAATAAAATGTCATCTTCTGGAACTAATGCGGACTTAAAAAAAATAGTCTTACTTTAATTATCTTACTACCAGCAGCATACTCTTCTCTCACAATTTTTAAAACTCTACGAGCCATGTTACCCACGGATGCATGTAAAGGCAAAGCCTTGTGGAGATAGCGTCCATGAGCTCGAATTGTATCCATCATTCCTCTAAAGGGGAGTCACTTTTGAAAACATGTATCCATGATAGTAATTTTAATGTAGATAAATGAATATTAACTTGTTACTTACTGAGCATTTGAAAATTCGCCATCTGCAATCAACTGTTTCAACAAATCTAATGTCTTGCTTGTAATCTCCGAGGACCCGGAATACTTTCTGCAAAGTTGGAGGCACTTTTATTTCAGATGCACGTAAGAAGCTCTATGGGAAGTAACCAATTGTTGGACATGTGACTAGTCATAATATTTTTAAAAATAAGATACGTCCTTCAAAGTCCTGTCGACAGTCACAAACAGGAAACTGCGCAAATTACTGTACAAACTTCAGTCAGCTGTGCTTGAAGGAATCGAAACTCAAAAATATGGAGAAGCAAGCTGCTCAAGTGTCAGACCTCAAACTCCTCATCAAAAGTTACATGCGCCTGTCATAATAATATTTTATTTTAAAGTAATAGTGACAGTCGTACAAGAAGACCGTCAACCCGAAAACCATCATATCTCTAATCATACAATTTGATTCAGGTAACAGTTGGTTCAGGCGAACATAACCTAAAATTAGAGTTAAAAAAAGGAGTTACATAATTTTATTTAATTACCCTTGCTTGACATCTGTCACAAATCGGAGGAAGCATGGGTGAACTTCTTCTTTCGAACTGTCAGCCTTCATTGCTTTTTCCAATATACTGACGTTATGCACAAATAGAGTTTATCGCGACGTGATGGGTGTCCCGAATATAAACAATGAATGAATGGTGCACCTCACGGGGGGGGGGGGGATATCTGCGATGTGCCAAACTGGGCGAACATACTGATGCCATCTCACCCCCTTAAAACCACCTTTGACAAAAATATCTTTTCATAATAAATAACTGTTTTAATTACTTTATTTTGTAATATTTAGTGGTTTAATTTATATCTGAATTTAGAATAAAGGGGTGCTTGTTAAAATTTCATTTATTATGATTAATTTTTTGTCCTGAAAATAGCACAACCTGATAAACCCCACGTGGGCCCACGGATGAAAATTTTAGTTTCAGTTTGAGTTAGCAAGTTGTCTGCTATTTTGTTGTATTGCTTTCCATCGAATTCAAATTCATTTAGAAATGGATTTTAAGAACGGAGAAGACCACCATGTTCCAAAAAAGATATTCTCTAAACAGAGAAAAGCAATTCAGAACATCTCTGCTGATTCCAAAATATCGTTGGGCATCGAGCCTACAAAGGTACGTCTGTTCGCTCTGTTGTTATTATTGTTTTGCAATAAGTTTTTACTTGGGACGGACTAAAGATGTTTATCTTAATCCACGATTTTAATTTTTTAGCAAATAGTCATATGTAATTCAGGACTTTCTCTGGGACTCTTGGAAGAGGATGTAATCAATATTTTTTCACCCTATGGACCCATTGAAGCAGTTGTCATGTTGCCTGACAAAACTTACTGTTTCATGGCTTTCCATAGCAAGGAGAATGCTCTCCAAGCATATCAGAGCTTACATGGAAAATATAATTTTCCTCGGTCTGAGAATCTCATGGTCTTGGCCTTTGCCGATGAGGGTACGTAACCAAAATTAAGGATCATTTTGATAGACTGTCCACTATCCCAGCCAGAAATGCTTTATCTAGAAGATGCCTAGAGTTGGTATTGTCCCATTTACGGACCATTAAGACATCTGTGTAGATGTCTAAATGATCCGAAAATAGACATCGACCAACTTTAGATGTTCCTTAAATGAAGCATTTCTGGCCAGGATCATGTGAAGTAAAACCAACATGTCCATTTTATTTTACCATCTTTAGTGCCTAAAGTCACAAATCCTTGGGCCACTCTCCCACGAGATGGGCCACCTGGGTTGATTGTTCTTGAAGACTTTATTACATCAGACGAAGAAGAAATTCTGGTGAAATTACTTTCATGGGATGATCCAATACAAGGTAATTAGTATTTTAAAACTGATGTTTCATATCATCATGCTACTAAAATTTTAATAAGTGTGCATTTGAATAAAAAATCCAGGGCAACAATTGAAACAACGGCAGGTACAACATTTTGGGTTTGAGTTTCGGTATGGATCAAATGATGTAGACAGACAGAAGCCACTTGCACAAAAAATTCCTGATCAATGTGATTTCTTACAAAACCGTTTGAAAAAACGAGGTTTTTCAAAGTGGAACTTTTATCCTGATCAGTTGACTGTGAACCGATATTTGCCTGGTCAAGGTAGGTGAGGAGTTAAGGTTTTAGTCTCTTTAGGCTGTTTGTGGGTTAAATGCCAATTGTTTGTTACTGGTCTTCAGGTATACCACCACATGTTGACACACACAGTGTTTTCGAAGACCCTATCCTGTCCTTATCAATGCTTTCGGATGTCGTAATGGACTTCAAAGATGCTTCAGGTCACAAAATACCTGTATTTTTACCTCGGCGTTCCCTTACTGTCATGTCAGGGGAGTCACGGTGAGCAACCAAGCAGGTGTTGTCATTTAAGTAGTCTCTGAACTTCGACTATTAACATATTGCATCATGTATCTTGATACAGATTTGGCTGGACTCATGGCATTGCTTCCCGTATGCATGATGTAATTTGTACTGATGACAAGAAGGGACTCACATTACTGCCTCGTGAGGAACGAGTTTCATATACATTTCGCCTTCTTAGATCCAAGAAAGAGTGCTTTTGCTCTTATGCTTGGCTTTGTGACAATCAGAAGCAGAATCTTTATCAACAGCAACTAGATGCAATTCAGCTGGAAAAGCAGTATGTCCGTGAGGTAAGTGCTTAGAGCTCAATACCTTCTGATAACTCAAGCACCTTTTTTATTATGTGCATTACATTTTAGGTCTACGAAGAAATTAGTAGCCATTTCAGTGAAACGAGACATACTCCTTGGCCTAATATTGTAGAGTTCTGCAAAACCTTCAAAACTGGTCAAATTCTCTTAGATGTTGGATGTGGAAACGGAAAGTATTTTGGCAATCAGGCAGAAAATGTATCTTTGTTTGAGGTATGGAACTCATCATCTAGATTGTTCGCATTCTTTCATTTAATTTGCATTTTTAAACGGTAAATGATTCATGCTTCAGATTGGCCTGGATGCAAGTGCTCATCTTGCAGATATGTGTACCAAAAGAGGAGTAGAAGTACTTACTGGTAATTGCTTAAATCTACCATTCAGATCAAGTATTGCGGATGGAGTTTTGTGTATTGCTGTAATCCACCACTTGGCAACACATGTAAGCCCACCAGTAACACACATCATCATTATTATTATTATTTCAATTTGAGATATCTATAGTCATCTACAAGTTTTTGTTTCTTTTACAATAACTTTTGTTCACAATAGGAAAGACGACGCAGAGCTGTCCAAGAAATTGCCCGGGTCCTTTGCAAAGGTGGAAGAGCGCTCATTTATGTCTGGGCACGTGATCAGAGGCTTCAGGATAAAATGTCAACTTACTTGAAACAAAACCGTAAAAATCGTCAAAATACGGCAATTCAGTCTGCTTTTAAAGGAGATAAAAATAATTCAGTTACTGGCTCAGGTACAAGTCAATCTGAAAATAATTTATGCACATCCGCTGATTCAAAGAGTTGTGAGTTCACAGGTAGTTTGCCATTACCTGTTCATGTAAACCGTACAAATTTTAAGCATAGTGATATTCTTGTACCTTGGAAGTTGAAGGAGAAGCATAGACAAGAGAGCAATGAGGGTGAACAGCAAACATTTTATAGATACTATCATGTTTTTGAGGAAGATGAGCTGACGCGAATGTGCATTGAAATTCCCCAAATTCAGGTCTTGGAAACCAAGTATGATCAAGGTAATTGGTCTGTACTCTTACGAAAATTACCATAAAACTGACTTCTTTGTTGTTTTTGTGAGATGAAATCAAACAAGCAAAAGTGTATGGTATGATATTTATTTAAGAAGATATTATGCATGTGCATGTATTTTGTGAATAAAAAGTCTCAGTTTTAAATAGACAACAAAACATGAGACTTTCTTCAAATATTAGATGCAATTGTGATATTTCAATACGCTTAAAATGAAATTTGTTGGTCCATGTGTTCTGTTTGAATAGGGCAAGTCAATTCCAATAGAGCTATATTCTTGTGATTTTGAAAAGATGGACATCTTTTTATAGTCATCAGTTCATCAAATATTTCTAAACATTTAAACATTTTTAAAGTTATATTTTCACTATTGGCAAACTCCAAACAATCCCTCCATTTTGATTATAATATATGATTTAACCTTTTCAATCTATTTTACATGTACAGTATCCCATATAACAAATTTTCCACTATTTTAAAGAATTGTATGGAGAGTTTGGCTATTGTTTGGCTCGAAGTAAAATTGTCTGACAAAATACTAGTTGCAGTCTGTGTACATGAATATCATAGAGAAAGTTTTTTATGTTAAATTATTTCTGCAATTGTGGAATGACCCAAGCTTTCATTATTCATTTTTTCTCTATTAATAGATTTTCCTAGAACCTCAAGCCTAGAGGAGGAGAAGGTAAGAAATATACTTTGCCTAGAGGCACTGCTGTGAAGACCTATAGGTCTTTTGCAAGGTGGTCTTTTGAGACCTGGGTTACATGACCATATCAAGTTATCAAGTCTTCTAGTTGAGGGCCATTTTCAAAGTTTATACCACCTTCATGCCAGTGTCATGATTTAATGTTTCTGTTCTAGTTCGTGTTTGCCAATTATACCTTTCTAATCAATAAAACAACTCGCGCTGGGATAATTTCGTTTGTCATTTTGTGGTGTGTGAGGGGGTGTCCCTCCCAGCCTCCCCTTGCCCTGTCGGCCGCGGGGCAGCCGGGCAGCCCAGCCGGGCAGCCCAGCCACCCCTGGTATTGATCGCTGGCCTGGGGAGGGGCGGGGCCAGCCCCGCTGAGCTCCGCCAGCTCCCGGAGAGGCTCGCGCCCGACGCGAGGCGCATCTCGCACTGCAGCTGCTGCAGCTGCAGCAGCGGTGGTTGCGCTGTGGCCCGGGCCAGGAGCTGGTGACCCAGTTGTCCCACAGCCTGCGCTGGGGCCGCTCTGCTTCGCTCTGCTGCACGACAAGCTCCGCGCCCTGCTGCTGCGTCCAGGCTGTGCCCAGAGGTGAACCCTCCCGTCCCTGTTGCGCCCTGGGGCCTGGCGGCCTGGCGGCGCCCCTGCGGCACCCTGCGCCCTGCGGCTGCCCGCGAGCCACACGTGTTGCGTGTCAGGCACCCTCGCTGTACAGTCCACTCAGTCCACTGTGTACAGCACCGTGGCAGGCGCAGGCACTGCGGAAGCGGGCTTTTATCTTGTTCTCAATACACTCTGCTCCGTCGAAAAGTCATTGCCAAATCCTCCCCCTTCCCCCTCACTCACTAGCCCTGCCTTATGACTTCATGGAAAAGAACCCTACACCTTTCAGGGAAACTATGAGTGTATTTTTCACCTTCAAACAATTGTCTCTTGAATTTTATTGTGTGCCATTTTCTTTAGATGGGCCAAAACCAACTTGAAGCAAAGGAGAATATGGTACTTTATGCGGCACAGCAACATCAAGGAGAACTGCTAGAAAATGTTGAGGTGAGCTATTTAATATTTTTTTCTGTGAAGTTAATGCGCATGAGATTTGAGAATCATACCAAATTTCCCCACATCTTTCGTCAGATGGTGCAAAACCAAGATCATGACTATTTAGGCCCTCAGAACAATGTTCATGGGGCACTTCTTCAAGAGGCTCAACAAATAGCACCAAACATTGGTATTATCCACGTGAATGGGGGTGCTAATGACAACAATGAGGCAGGGGCTGCGAATCATGCAGAACCTCAAGAACTTGCCGACCCCAACGTAATCATTGAAGAGCACCATTTTGCTGAAAATCCCATGAATATGGATCAGCATTTAAATGCTTCTCCTCAGCAGGGTGGGGTTGTGAGGAACATGTTTGGAGTAGGCTACAATCTTGAAGACATTTTTGGAAATGAAGAAGTTCCACTGATACCAGAAGAAATTATCCCGGAGGAAATTGTAACTACCAATGAAATGGAATATCAGAATGAGACTCCTGAATCACTAGATGATAATTACAACCCAGGTCATGTACTGAATGCAGCACTCAACGCTCTAATGAATGCCAACCGAAGAGATGATCTCTTTGAAAAATTATCAGATCGTATTACTTTTAACTTGCCCCATTTGACAGTCACACAGCGTTTGAAACTTGAAGAACTCAAAAACCAATATAGTAATATCAGAGCACTTTTTCAGAGCAAACCTGAGCGGGAGCAAGAGGTTTATAGCTGTATTAAATGTAACAAAACTGTTCAGGGTCTTACAGCTTTGAAGAATCACAGTTGTTGCTGCATTGGATTCAATGCTACACCTCTTTGGATGAAGGGAAAGCATGTCTACTTTCATCGTCCGTCTAACAAAAAGCCACACCCTCCTCTGAGTGGTAAAACTAAATGTCCTTTGTGCAGAAGAGTTTACCCATCAGCAATCCTCTTAAAAGCGCACATGCGTACATATGGTATCAATTTTTGTCCAATTCTTGGTTGTGGGAAGCAGTTTGCAACTTTTAGCAAACATAATATTCACTTGGGCAGTAAACATTCTTTAAATATTGATTTTGTGTTGTACAAGTGCCCTGCGTGTAGTCAACGCTTTCCAACAATAGAAAGACTCACTGCCCACTGTTTTACTCATATAAAGAAGAAATATCACTGTCCACACTCACCATGTACTGAGGTGTTTTCAAGTCTGAAGATGATGATCACTCATCTTAAAACTCATCATCCCTACATCTGTGAAGCTTGTAAAATAGTGTTTGATGATCTACTTAGCTACATTTGCCATCGGAGAAGTCATTCACCATTCCATTGCAATTTGTGTGACAAGAAGTTTGTGTCATATTTCCATTTTAAGAAACACAGAAGAATTTGCAAATCTATAAAGAAGAGAGATCACTGTATTTTGGAATCACGTACAAGAAGCAATGAAATGTACCACTCCTTAGTTGAAGGAGTGCCCTTGGAAAATCAACATCAAATTTCATCAGCAGAGTGTGTTGTATGCTTCTACATATCTAATAATCCCTGCTCTGTAATTGTTGGGAGCTGCTTGAATGGGCAGCACAGTGCATCAGCTGGCTAGCACTAAATTACCGGGGGCTTCAAGCACAAGATTGCAGAAGAAAACCTCGGTTGTTGACTTGAACTCTCTGTGAACCTTTGGTTGTGAGTGAAAAGACTAATGTGGGAACTTCCTTTTCATGTTTAAAATTTACATTAACACTGAAAGAACTGTAAAAGAAAAAGGGATTTACAAATGGTTGTATTTCAATCAACTGTAATCTAAAAATATCGTCATGACTAAATAGGTACTGTATTTGTTTGTGATCTGATCTCCATCAGCGTTCTTAATATCATTCATCTATGATGACATGTCATCATTGAAAGACCCACCAAATTTGATTTATGGAACTTCCTTATATTTTTTTTAAGGCTTTTCTGTTGTTCTTTGGCACTTTTTCTCTTTGCAGAAAAGTGCTGCAAATATTTTATGTGGTTTATTATTAGTTCTAAAGAATAAATTGGTGACAATTCTTCAACACACAATGTATAATAGTTTGAATATTTTGCCTTTTATCACAGTCATTATGAATGAACAAATCTGAATTTGAAGTAAGTCATGTTACGATGCATTGATATTTGCGATTACATTTAAGAAATTTTGAATTAGCCATTAATGTAATTAAAAGAATTATGAAGAGCTCTCATGCACACACTTGGCTGGTATTACTTTATGTACAATACACTCACTGTATGTAGCAGTCTTTATTGACTTACTGTGACATTAGAACTATGATGTGAATGGGATGCACATGCCTGTTATTTTGGTAATATTCACTAAATGTGCTGTCTGTCAGTAGTGAGAAACAAAATCAGCTTATCTTGCTGAGTTTCTGGTTTGTGTAACTATGTTAGTATAAGAAATATTCGGTGTTTTACTTTAAACCAGTGACGTTTGTGAGTAAAGGGCTGGTATAATTTTCTA
>NW_026267349.1:6378-8171 GCF_000697945.3 Frankliniella occidentalis | reverse complement strand
CTTTTCATCGAACTGAAGCGATGGCAAAGCTTTCTAAATGTTCCGGTCGGCACTTTTTACCAATTTAAACACATTCTTAACTAAAAATCATTGCCATAGTGCTAAATATAATGAAAATGCATCTGTTAATATGTTAAGATGTTAAGATGTTAAGATCCTTAAGCTGATAAAGCCTAAGGTTGTGTTCTACTTTTCTCCCATATTTAAAAATAAATTGTAGGGTTTTAGAAAAACATCACGGAAAAGAGTTGTGTTCGCATCGTCTATCGCCATATCATTCATTTACGGCTTGCTTACAATACGGCGCCCTCCGTGTGTTTAGTTTAGAGGCGGGGGTCCAGCGGTGGGAGGGGGAGTGTCGGGAGGGGGCTGGCGCGGCGCGGCCAGCCTAGCACAATACCGGGAAAGTACGCGGCATCTCGATGGGTTGCCTACGCTCTGGCGCACAGACGCGGAGGGCGAGGGGGAAGCGGACACCCGGTGTAACAGATTGCTGGCCCTGCTTCCGCTACTCTGTCCTTACCGAGAGTAAAAGCTGCTGACATCTAACTTAAATACGCTTATGTTTACTTATGTTTAGTCTCAGTGTAAGGTACGTAAGGTATCATCTGCTAAAAAGGATAAATAAAAAGACCAAACAAGCGAGACCCCTTGTCACTGGGAGGGGAGGATGAGTGCATGGCAGAGAGGACACCTCATTCACTGTTTCTGCGCAGGTCGCCTCGGCCTCGTGGGCATGACGGGCAAGGTGACCGGCATCGATAAATTTGACGCGCTGTTCTTCGGCATGCACCGGAAGCTGACGGATGCGACCGACCCTCTGTCCAGGGTCCTCATGGAGCGAGTTTTCGAGGCCATCGTGGACGCTGGTAAGAGCTCTCGGCGCCCGGTGGGTAGGCCACACTCCAGCCCGCTGGACGCCCGCGCGCGGCGCGTGGCCTACCCTGCACTTGGCGGGCGCTAGGACCCGCGCCGGGGCTGGAGTAGCGATGGCTTACACAATCTAGCGGCAAAGTTTGAACACAATGAACCATGTGACAAATGAGTTGGTAAAGTGGACTATCGCCCTCCCTCACGGCCTTCCTCTCCGACAGGGATCAACCCCATGCACATCCGCGGCACCCGCACGGCGGTGTTCATGGCCTCAGCGTTGAGCGAGTCCGAGAACATCTTCATCCAGACGACAGCCGAGAACGGCTTCGGGATCATGGGCCACAACCGCTCCATGATGGCCAACCGGGTTTCGTTCTTCTTCGACTTTAAAGGCAAGTAAGATATTTGAGAAACACAATTGTCAAGTCCAGTACTTACCACTTTCTGCACGGTGCCATTATCCCGCCCGCCAGAGTGTTCTCAATCATTGTGGTGGGTCTAAAAAATAATATTTAATTGTGTACTGGTGCAAGGTGTCCCGTACCTCTGGAAACTGTTTATATTTTACCGGCCAATTATGGGGCGTATCAGACACTCTGCACTCTGCATTATTCCTATAATTGAATAATGATGAAAATGAAATAACTTTTTAATAAACAGTTATAATTGTTACAAAATGAAACGTTATTTTTGTGAGACAGGTCCGAGCTACGCGCTCGACACTGGCTTCTGCAGCGGCCTGTCCGCGCTGGAGCTGGGCAAGAGGGCCATCGACAGCGGGGAGGTGGACTACGCACTCGTTGGCACGGCCACCCTGTCCTTCCACCCGGAGGTCACCCAGCACTTCCACGACCTGCACATGGTCTGCGAGGACGGCGTGACGAAACCTTTCCACAAGGACGGTGAGTGACTGGAGACCG